>NW_020648526.1:25962-76639 GCF_003573695.1 Papaver somniferum
GGGGGGTTTCATGTGAGATGAAGTATTGACTAAGAGGGAGTGATACATATCACCATAGTATTGTTGTCGAAGTTGTGATATAATTGACCTTTGATGCTGTGTAATAATACTATGACACTATATAACAATGATTGAGAGCTTTTGTTTTCTCATTGTTATGGCTACGGAACTTCAACAACGATGATGCTGCATTGAATATCTTTGGAATCATTGGAGTACTTGGAAGTGACGAAGATTTCGAGTAATGTTGAAGAACCAAGGAGATCAAACATGTAGATGAGAAGCTGAAAAGTTTATTTATTTTGTATTTCATATGTATTGAGAGTTTTGTCACTAAAATTGACAAAGGGGGAGATTGTTAGAGCACCGCTCGGTCGAACTCTCAAGCATTGCTATCTCAAGCTTGTTTGTCAAGTTTAGTTGCCAAAACTGTAAGTCTTGATTTCTAGTCTACTTATAGCTAAGTCTCGGACTAGGATAGAAAGTGTAGTTGAGCTCTAGACTCCACGACGTTTATCATGCAAAGACGAAGAACTATTCAGGGAAATGGTGGATCTTCATCGACAAAAAGGTATGTGGAGACTTGAACTTATCTATCACTCAAAGGTCTATCTACTCTATCTCATATCGTGAGACAAAAGTCGTATTGCTATATAGACTTCGATTATACACATTTCCTATTTCGAGCCGAGTTTATCTCGCTTATCTATTTCTCGAAATATGTGTTGGTAAGCTTTCGCTTTGGCCAAGTTCATTTTTACTCATGACGAAAGTCATGTTGATTGTTCTAATCTCTTGAACATCGCTTTGATGAAAAATAGTGTGTGAATAACCACTATATAACATCCTCTAAGAATGTTTCAATGATTGAAATGAGAGTTAAAAATATATAACCATGTTTGGATATAAACATTGTATGTGTATTCATACTTGTGTAAGTCCAAAATTCTTGAACCAAAGTATACGTACTTTGCTTGTCCAGGATGATCGGAGCTAAGTCCGCGTACCCGTACGCGTACTGTCGGAAGTTCACATCCCGTGAATTTCTGCTGGAGTTTGTGAACTGAAAACAAGCTCAGTCCGGGTACTTAAATATGCGTACCCGTATGCGTACTTAAGCAAGTTATTTTCTAAAAACGGTTTATTCATGACCTAAGACATATATAAACTAAGGAATGCAGTCTTCGCAAACCGTGGCTATAATGTTCATGAATCGTTCCGAGTGAATCAAAATCGTTTTTGCTTCGATTGTGTCTTGTATACATCTATGAGATCTAAGCAATTGAACAACTCTCTAAACTAGTTCATTTGAGTCATTTGAACTAGTTATGGTTAAGATAAATAAGGTTGATATGAAAGTGCTCATATGGCTAACCATTGGTTAACTATTGTTGAACCAACTAGGTGTACACGTTTAGGTGCGGTTACACAAACCTAAATGAACGTGCATTTTATTTGTGTATAACAAGCTAAGTTCGATCTAACGGTTGAAAGATATTAGCTTGAATCTAATCAGGTTTTCATCTAACGGTGAATATTGAATGCTTTGTTACCAAGGTAACTTAGATTGCAAACCCTGATTTGAAATCCATATAAATGAGAACTCTAGCAACTGGGAAACCTAATCCCCACACCTCCTGTGTGATACTAGTTGTATAAGCTAGATTCGATTATCCTTTAACCTTAGGTTTCTATCAAGAACCTGTCGGTTAACGACTTGAAGACTTCATTGGGATTGTGAAGCCAGACCCAACTATTTTATCTGTAGTTGCGTGATGTGATCTTGCTGTTTATATCGTGATTGAGTGCAATCGTAAGATTGGGATGAGATTAATTTCTCCGATAGGCAAGATAGAAAAGTAGTCACAAACATCTTCATCTCATCGTTTGTGATTCCACAATATCTTGTTTCGCTAGTCGATTAAGATTATTGTGAGGTGATTGATATTTCTAGGCTGTTCTTCGGGAATATAAGTTCGGTATATCAATTGGTTCCTGTGCACCTCGATTTATCAAAAGACGGAACAAAACTCGGAGGTATTTCTGTGGGAGACAGATTTATCTATTATTGTAGACTTTTCTGTTTGATACAGATTTGTTTATTAAAGTCTTCGACTTTGGGTCGTAACAACTCTTAGTTGTGGGTGAGATCAGCTAAGGGAATCAAGTGTGTAGTATCCTGCTGGGATCAGATACGTAAGGAGCGCAACTGTACCTTGGATCAGTGTGAGATTGATTGGGGTTCAACTATAGTCCAGACCGAAGTTAGTTTGTAGTAGGCTAGTGTCTGTAGCGGCTTAATACAGTGTGTGTTCAATCTGGACTAGGTCCCCGGGTTTTTCTGCATTTGCGGTTTCCTCGTTAACAAAAATTCTGGTGTCTGTGTTATTTCTTTTCCGCATTATATTTTGTTATATAATTGAAATATCACAGGTTGTGCGTTGAATCGATCAACTGGTAAATCCAACCTTTGGTTGTTGGTTCAAATTGATTGATCCTTGAATATTGATCTTTGGTACCGTTCAAGTTATTTCTCTTGTATTCAATCAGACTCTTAGATTTCTATTTGCTTGAGTTAGGATTCAATCGGGAAATTGAGATATAACTCTTTGATATACTTTTTATTAAGATTGAGTCTTACTGTCTAGTTGATTCTCTTAAAAGTATATTGGTTTTAGTCCATACAGATTGCTAAGCGAAATATTGGGTGAGGTTGTTAGACCCCCACTTTTTCACAACCCATTGGATTTTGCTTTGTGGGAGTCAACCCACTAGATTTGTTCGCTTTTCTTTATCTTTTATTTTTATTTGTTTGCTTGTGAATTTTCCCATCTTGACTTTTACGTTGGAAGACTCAATTACATTGAGGATAATGTAATGATTAACTGTGGGGGAGTAGATTCAAGGTTGATCTAGCCAACAGATGTTACTTATGCAAACAAGCTGAAGAGTCCTTAGAGCACGTCATATGGAGTTGCTCGTTTGCAACACAAATCAGGCAGTGGTGCTCAGGTTTGTTTAAACTCAGTCCACATTATGATTTAGTGAATTCGTACAAGGCAGCTAAAGGGAAAAGTCGCATTATAAAAGATTTGTGGTTATTGGCCAACATGATAATTCGGTCGGAGCTGTGGCAGACAAGAAATATGACCTGTTTTCAAAACGCGGCAGTGAGTATTAACTTCTTCAAACAGTGCACTTTCCATTTGATCCATGGTTTCTCTATCCGCTTGAAGAGTTTTATGCATAATACCTCGGAAGATCTGGAGATTTTGAATTGTTTTGGTGTGCGACATAGACAGGTAAAGATTATACAACCAAATGAGTGTTCTTGGGTTCCTCCTAACTGGGATGAACTGTTATTGTTTTGCGATGGTACTGCCAAAGTTAACCCTGGTAGAGCGGGAGCTGGTGTGGTAGTTCGAGATGCTGGTTGCAATTTCATTGGAGCTATGAGCATTGGGCTAGGTCGAACTAATAACTTCTTGGCAGATCTCTATGGTGTGATTGTAGGTTTGGAATGGGCTATGAAATGGTCAGTTCGTAAAATCTTGGTGATGTCAGATTCAATTGGTGCCATAACTGCTTTTAAGAATTCTAATTTACCCTGGTTTGCAAGACAAAGGTGGAGAAGGACTCAAGATTATTATGTTTCCATTCGGTTTGTGCATACTTATCGAGAGGCTAATTTTGCAGCTGATGCTATGGAATAAAGGGGTTGTCTTTTGAGGAATGGTGAAGGGATGAACTATGATGAGAGACCTTATTTTCTAAGTTCTTTAGAATATCCTAATGTCTCTTATTTCATATTTAAATAGTTTGTAAGTTTTTGGGGTCTAAGGACCTCTTTTCTTGTAAACTCTTTGGAAATATTTGCTATTCATCAATACATTTTGGACTTACCAAAAAAAAAATTAAGTGTGGGGGAGCGGTTAACACTTTAGATTTCTGTAGGTTATTCATGTTATGACCAGCTGTTGAGAGGGTCTATTTTAGGAGTTTTCTTGCATGTCATGACCAACTGTTGAGCGGGTCTAAATTTTTTTTAAAAAATTGCTATGATCAACTGTTGAGGGGTCTATTGTAGGGTGTTTTCTTATCATTTATCATCTGTTGAGCGAGCCCATTTTTTGTTTTGCTCGGGACTAGCAAAATGGAAGTGTGGGGGAATTTGATAAGCACGAAAGTGCGACACTTTTATACCCGCATTTACACTAGCTAGGTCTCGTTAGCTAGCTAATAATATCGTTTTTAGTTATTTTCAGGAATTACAAGTGAAATCTGATCACCGAAGGATAAATGGCTTAGAAGCTAAATTGGCACTTGAGACTTGCATTGCCAAAGGAGTCGGAGCTTATGGGCCGCACCACCTGCTTGGCTACATATGCCATGACATGGCCAAGGCAAAGAATGGTCTCTGCTTATTCAAACAAGTCAGGTCTAGTAGGTGCTAAAAGAAAGTGAAACGTGGCAGATCTCCTACCACATTCCTTTTGTGGTCTGTCATTCTAACGTCTTTATTTCTTTCTTATCAAAAGAAAATGGATCTGAGCGTCAATTTTAGCAAGGCTGCTAATGGGGGTGCCATTTTGCTTGGGGATGTACCAACCCAAAGACAATGTTTTTTTTTTTTTTTGTTAAGTCCAAAGTTTATCATAACAAAAAAACGTAATTACAAGAATTACAAAATTGGAGAACAAAACTCCCTACCCCCATAAACCAAAGGGGTCTAAATAACTTTTAAGAAATAACAAAAGTAATAACCACGAAAAATAAAACTAAAATAAGCTACCTATAACTATAGCCAACTCCTTTTAATTTACTTCTGCTGCTACCAACTCTATACGATTTGCTCTTAGAAAAAATTTCATCCATAATATCCGTATCAAAAGCATAATTACCCAAGATATCTTCATCTTCATCCACATAAAACTCTCCGTGTTCATCCTCAGTGGAAAGTTACCAGGAACAAGCTTAATAGGAGACAACTTACTAGGAGATTTTTTCTTTGAATTCATTCTTTCCATTTGCTCCCTCTTTTCTTTGAAATATTCTTGTCTAAAAGCTGGACTTCTAATGAACTGAGCACGCACATCTTCCAACTGAATATTGCTTGCCACCTCTAATTCTTCCTTAGACAAAATATTATTCTTATAAAAAACAGTATCAACCAACCCCGCTTGAATTTCCATGTTAGTGTCACGGCTCAGAGATTCCTTAATAGACTTGCTGGGAGAAGATTCCAAACCTGAATCAGATTGCAAGGAACGCTTTGCTATAATATTAGCAGCCTGTTTGGCAACTTTCCTAGCTTTTTTCCTTGCTAAAATGTCAGCATCAACCTCACCCCAATTTTTAGAGCCCATACTAACATCTGAGTCACTAGATTCCAATTGTTCCTCCTCCTCCTCCTCCTCAATAATAACATTATCAAGGCCTAACTCAGATGCTAGGACATCAAATTTGTTTTTAACCACAACTTCAGTTTGCATCAACTCATCCACAAAAGGAGTATAATCATTCTCAAAAGGAGTAAAAGAGAAATAAGTACCTTTACTAGGGGACGTCTTTCCTTTCACTTCAGTCCATTCGTCTTTTGAAAAACTCTGTGCAGCCATGTCTTTCTGATTTTTACGTAAAGCTATATCTTTCTGAGCTGCAATAGTATTTTTACAATGAATAAACTTCATCTGAGCTTCACGCAACTCAACAGCAGATTTAGCAAGCTCCTCTTCCAACTGATTAGCTTCATCAATAACTTCAGTAGGAGTGTTTTTATGTTTTATCAATTCAACCACGGACTGAGCACCAGACTGATCAAGTGCATCTGCATGGCCTGCATTGATAGAATCTGTACGTGCAGTATCTTCTTTAGCTGTAGTTTCACGAGACCCAAGAGTTTCTGAAGTTTTAAAAGATTTAGGTTTTGGTTTGTTCACGGCCTGTATCCCATCTTTGTTAGCCACGAAATTTTGTTTGTTCACGACCCTTGTCTGGGTTTCCAACTCAGACACGGACTGAACTTCAGAGTTTTGCTTCTTCTCGGACTGAATTTGAGTATTAGATGTCACTTGCGTAACTTTTGCATGGTCTGCATGAGCAGATTGTGTACATGCAGCAAGCGCTTCCTTGGATGCAATTGCGTTTTGCAATCTAAGCTGAGCTTCACGAACCTCAGATTCAGAGCGATCAAGCTCCTCCTTCAACTGTGTATCATCAGCTGAAGCACCAACCGTATTATCCTCCATATTATCCAGATTCAAAGACTTCTCCTATTCCTCATCAGTTTTAGCTGATTTTGCTTGCCAAACTTGGATTGTAGGTTTATGAACAATCTGTTTTTCCTTACCAGCAGTCTTCATGCTATTCTTCTTTTTGCATTCACCATCAACATGCCCAATAATATTGCAAGATAAACATAATTTAGGTGAATTTGGTATATCAACATATTGCCAAATTTTTTTACCTCCTGCAGTGATAGAGATGCGCTCAGGAATATGCTTTGCGAAGTCTATATCTACCAAAACAGCTGCGAAGTGACCATATTCCAGATTTAGGGTTCTTTGATCCACCACAATTGGTGTTCCAAGGATTTTCCCAATAGAAAGTAATGATCTCTCAGTCCATATCTCAATAGGGAGACCAAGAAAACGTACCCAAACAGCTGCATGGGACGTTCTTCGTTTATCAGGATTAAAACCTGGGTATCAATCAATCAACCTCAGAATTTGTTGATTGAAAAACCACTTTTCAGCACGTATCTTCTCCTTGTCCAATTCTGATGATAACATAATAACAAAGAATCCTTTGCTCATAGGTATAAACTTACACCTATTCTTAAGTTTCCATTGATTTTCAAGGATTTTTTGAACCTCCACAAACTTTAAACCTGTAGCATCCAGCCTAGCTATGAAGCTATGTTGAAATGGCTTACACGCTTCCTGATAATAATCATTAGGAATGACAAGAGCTGGCTCACCCTCAACAAGAGTAGGGTTTGGTAACAAAGAAATATCAACTGAAGTTGGATTTAGGGTTTTACGTTCCCTAACTTTTTCAGCAAAAGAAACTGTTTTAGCATGGCTCTGATTTGAGCTACTAGGAATGTTAACTGAAGAATGAAGCATCATGAATCAAAGAATTGATTCTGATAATCCAAATACGTAAAGCTTGAAACCCTAAACGTGAAAAAAATTTGTTTTCCAAAATCGCCAAAAAGAGAAAAAAACGGACATTCTCTTTCCTCTCTAACTCTTAACACTCGTATATCTGTACACCCGGACAATGGTCATTTTGTCCTATATGTATTTTGGTACACCCCCAAGCAATTTGGTACCCCTATTAGCAATCTGGAATTTTAGTGGAGGATTTCTCATTTTTCCTAGCTACTATTATAACCATTTTCAATGGCGAGAGATCGAGATTCAGTGAGAAAGAGCCAGGAGATGCAGGTGTTGATTACTTCAAGTTTCTACAGTATCAACGAGAGTGGATCTGTGGAGTTTTGGGGTCGAGATTCAAGCCAATAATTTCATTCTTTTTCCAACAACGGCGATTGAATCTGGGGGTTCTCATGTGGGTATGCAACATGGATTGAAATTTGACATCAACAATATGGTCTGACTTTGGGATTTCTGGTGCAAACTGAAATTTGTTGTTCTTGAGTAAAATTAGGTCGAAGAATTGATGTTACTGCTACGGGTATTGTCATTGGTTCTCGGCTGTGAACATAGAGGGTTGAATGGATTTTTAATCATCTCAATCCAGCAACAACAGTTGAGACTGAGTGGTTTAGATGGAATCTGAGATTGGGTTTAAACGAAAGTTTTCAATTGAGAACCAATGCAGCAACATCAATTGAATTTTGTGGGTTTTGAAATTAAAAGAAAGAGCAACAAGCTGTTGGGTTTTGGACTCAATTTGTGTTGGTCGATTGAAGGCAAGCAGTGATGTTTTGAGGGATTGCTGGAGTTTCATAATAGCTCAAACAACAGGAATGGAGTTTTGGGTTTGGCGTGAACTGAATTTGGAGATGGCTGGAGTTAATCGGGAAAATGGAGAAGTGTAAATGAAGGGGTGTTTGTTTGAGTGGAGTAAGTCTGGATCTTTGGAGGAAATTTGGGTGTGTTTACATCTACTGATGACGAGTTCACAAGTTCAGGAGTTGACAGGAAAGTGGGGGTGGTCCCTAGACAGACAGGAAAATGGAGTTGGTGCTATAGACATGAGTCTGGTGCTTAAGAAAATGCCGAAATGGAATGAAACAGGTGAAGTTGGTTCCTAGTTGGACAGAGACCAAGATGTGGTTGACAGTGGCCGAACTTTACTGATGGCCTGCATTTGAAGTCAGGGCCTGCACTTGGATTGGGTTTCAGCTAGTATTGTTAGGTCTCAGTCGGCAGCTGCTATATAAACAATATAAACAACAACAGAGTCAGTTGGGAGGATACGCCATATATAGGGAACAAAACTAGGTTTAGCTTTCCTTGCTTTTCTGTTATTGATATTCTTAGTTTGACAATCTTTATATCATTTTCTATGGATTTGAACAAACCCATGTCTAGCTAAACTACTTTTTAGGGTGAATTATCCTTTTTTAGGTATAGGCCCATTAGAATACCCTATTCCTAGGTCCAAAACGTCACTGAATTGCTTTCCAAGTAATTCTAGAAGTAGAGTTCTATTATTAGAAGGAACTGTAGACTTTTATTTCTAAAAGGTTACAAAAATAGGAGAGTTTTTCCTAATTTGTGTATTACTAGTTTTAGCGTAGTCCTAAACCTATAAATAGGCATCTAGAGTGCTTGTAGAGGACACGACAGAAAACTAGAGGAATTACTAGCAGGAAACAAGCAAAAAGAAGAAGCAATACCTAGGGCAGAAAAATTAACCTAAGAGGTAAACATTGTAAGTTCTTCGCTATAACAATAAAATCAGAACACTCTATTGCAAAATACTTGTGTTTTATTCTTGTGTTAGCTGTTTCAATATCTATAACATATCAGGGTCAAAAACTGATCAGTGGTATCTAGAGCTAGAAGGTAATCAAGCAATGTTTTCGGCGATGAATGGAAGGGCTTCGATCCAAGGGTAACGAGGTATTCCCATTAGATCCTGATATTGGTATAAGAAAAAGAACATCAGCCACGTTATCATCATCGAATCTGCAAGAAAACACTATGGAGAAATTGGAGGAAGATATAAAAACCTTGAAGTCTGATATAGAAGATATAAAAGAGATCCTAAAAGGATTAGGAGCTACATATTCCAAATCAAAAGATGGTTCAGAATCAAAAGATTTGGAAGAACATCCAGAGTTCATAGATAATTCGCCATTCAAAGTAGAGGCAAGAATTGAAATCTCAGCATACAATGGGGATTTGAATCCAGAGAAGTTGGATGGCTGACTCAAGTCTTTGGAAGTATATTTCAGCACCACAGGATTTACCGAGGAGCAAAGGGTAAGGTTTGCTAGACTTTGACTTGATGGTTATGCTCTTATTTGGTGGGAGGCATATACATCAGGTTTAGATACTCCGGTGACAACATGGCAGTAGTTTGCAACTGCTATCTGAAATCTGTTCTATCCTATTGGTTATAAAGAACGACTGCGCGAACAATGGCAGTTCTTGCGACAAGTGAAAGGGAGAAACGTGCAAGAATACACTATTGAATTACGCAAGCAAGCTATAGCATTGAATGTGAACCTGAGAGATCCAGAAACCATTGAGAAGTATAAAGGGGGATTACCTTTTGCTATACGGATAGAACTTGCGTTATATGGAGTAACAAACATTGACGATGCTTGCAAAAAAGCTATGTATATCGAGATGAAGAGTCAACCCTATGAAGCAAGGCAATCAAGAAACGAAGGAGAGATTGTGAACACTACTCATAAAGAGGGGAGGACATATCATGTTATGTCAAACAAAACCAACCAATACTGTGCAAACTGCAAAACTGATCGACACTCGAAGGAAGGATGTTGGAAATTGCATCCGGAGTTGAAACCAGCATGGTGGAAAGACCGTAAGCAAACTGCCACAACCATCTACAATAAAGAAGAAAACGAAGAAGAGGAAGATGAGGTAATCGACGGTTCACCTCAACCTGATCACAAAATTCTGTTGATGACAAGAAAAGGGGTCGCAACTGCGACAACAGAAAAAGTCACTGGTCCAGAACCAGCTACACCAGAATCTGCTAAAGAAGAGATATTTTGGGTGTATGCTCAAGTCGACAAGACACAGGTCCTTACTTTGCTTGATAGCAGATCACAACAAAATTTGATATATGAGCAACTTGTGAAGAAACTGAATTTGAAGACAACACCACACTCTAAGCCATACCCGTTAGGATGGTTGAAGAAGGAAACAAAAATGCAAGTGACGGATCAATGTACCTTCAAATTCTCCATTAACGGGAAATACATGGATCAGGTGACATGCGATGTTGTCCCACTAGATGTGTGTCACATTGTTTTTTAGGTAGTCCTTACCTATGGGACAGAGATGCAACGTACTTACGAAGAGAAAATATTTGGAAGCTGGTAAAAGATGGAAAAAGATTGCATATTCTAGCTTCTAAAGAAAATAAGAAACTACAACTTCTGGCTGCGCAACATTTAGTAAACACTAATCAGAAGTTTAGTCTACTCAACACTAATCAGAGGTTTAGTCTACTCACGGTTCGACAAGATGCCAAAGAACCTGGTGAATTGGTTTGTGCAAACTCTTGTGAGTGCACTAAAACTGAAAAGAACGATCTGCAACAGTTGTTAGAAGGGTTTGAAGACACCCTGCAACAGTCACATAAGGTACCACCAAAACAACGTGTGGAACCAGAAATCAAGCTACTTGAAGAGCAAAATGAGTCGTCATCATTACAAGTTGCGCAAGACTTAGCTCTAAGGGAAGTAACAAAAGCAGACCCGATTCTTAGCAAGAAGACATAGATGACTGGAGTTGGAAAACAAGAATTGTTCCAAGAACATCGCAACAGGAAGAGTTTAAAGCGTGCAAAGTGGTACTCAAGAGTGCGGCTGCAAGCTAACTTTCCCGCATCTTAACTCAATGCTTTTGAGGGACCAAAAACCTCCAAATGGGGGAGGTCTGATCCCTTTTTAGGTATAGGACCATTAGAATACCCTATTCCTAGGTCCAGAACGTCACTGAATTGCTTTCCAAGTAATTCTAGAAGTAGAGTTCTATTATTAGAAGGAACTGTAGACTTTTATTTCTAAAAGGTTACAAAAATAGAAGAGTTTTTCCTAATTTGTGTATTACTAGTTTTAGCGTAGTCCTAAACCTATAAATAGGCATCTAGAGTGCTTGTAGAGGACACGACAGAAAACTAGAGGAATTACTAGCAGGAAACAAGCAAAAAGAAGAAGCAATACCTAGGGCAGAAAATTAACCTAAGAGGTAAACATTGTAAGTTCTTCGCTATAGCAATAAAATCAGAACATTCTATTGCAAAATACTTGTGTTTTATTCTTGTGTTAGATGTTTCAATATCTTTAACATATCAGGGTCAAAAACTGATCAGTGAAGGATGAACTTGTAGGTTTATATTACTTATGTTCTTAAACAAGGGTTTTCACCAACTTGAGCTTAATGTCATGTGTTTGAGTTTCTCTTCAATGGTTTATTTTCTATTCAATTTCTCATATTCTATGCCATGTATAGTCTATTGTTAGGTTGATAGAATTTCTTCAACATATTCAAATTAAACTTGCATCTAAATGTAGTGTGTGTCAGATTGAGGAGGAGTCTCTCCAACATATTCTTTGGAGCTGCAATTTTGCGCGTCAAGCTTGGGAGTGGATGGATAGTATTTTCAAAATTAAACCTCATTATGATATTATTTCTTCTTACCAAGAGGCAAAAAATCATAGTGGTATTGTTAAGGATTTGTGGTTGGTAGTGAATTTGGTTGTGCGTTCTGAATTATGGTTCACTAGAAACAAAAAGGTATATGAAAAGAAGAACCCTTGTTGGTCTTTATTTCAAAAACGTGTTTTTAATTTGATGCAAGAATATTCAGTTCGTATGAAGAGTTATATGCATAATTCTTTGGAAGACTTGAGAATTCTGGAGTTTTTTCGAGTCCGGCATAGAAAGGTGAAGTTTACTGATCCCAAGGAGTGTTTTTGGTTTCCTCCTAATACTAATGAATTTCTTTTGTGCACGGATGGTGCCTCAAGAGGTAATCCAGGGGTGGCGGGAGCTGGTGTTGTTGCAAGGAATGCGAAATGTGAAGTGGTTGGTGCAATGTGTATTGGCTTGGGAGTTACTTCTAATTATTTGGCTGAATTGTATGGTGTTATTGTGGGTATGGAGTGGGCAGTTCAGTGGGGATATGCTTGCATTGTTATTAGATCAGATTCTACAAGTGTGTTGAAGGCGTTGGAAGAAGATAACGTTCCATGGTTTGCTAGGCAAAGATGGATGGAGGTAAAAGGTTTATATGGTTCAATTCGTTTTGAACATTCCTTTAGAGAGGCAAACTTTGCAGCTGATGCTATGGCAAAACGTGGTTGCTTGTTAGAGGATGGGGTTGGTTTTCACTTTGAAGGTCGGCCAGTTTTCTTAAGTTCAATTGAATCTCCAAATGTAATTTGTTATCGTTTTAAATAGGTTTTAGGAGTTTTTGGGGTCACTCTGATCTCTTTTCTCCTATTCCTATCTTGTAAATATCTTTTTTATCAATATAACTTTTTGACTTAGCAAAAAAAAAATGATAGAATTTCTCATTGAACTTTGTTACCAATTGATTTATGAATATTCTTAGACTATTTAGGCCTTGTATGATTAGTTCTTAGGATTTCTACATAAGGTTGAGAACAAACATAACTTGTATTACGACTTGTCGATAAATCTTAAACGTCATATCTTCCATGTATCAATAGCTAGGTTTGCAATTATGCATGAGTAATATTATAGACCTTTGTGAGAGACATAAGTGAAATTTAGCCTGCAAGGGATTCCGTATACCTAATACATCCACATCCTTGATTTACAATCTTTATGCAATTGCTTTATTTGCACATTAATTTATTTTCTTAGTACAACAATCTCTGAAATATTGAATCTTGGTTAGTCAGTAGTATCAGTAGTAGTTTTCACACTCCTTGAGGGATAAAATGGCTAAGCGTGGATGTTTACTTTCTAATGAAGTGGCAGCCGGAAGGAGTTCATATGCACGACCTCGTCAGTGCTGGTGTGTATCTGGAGAGCTTGCCAAGGAGGCACACAGGCAGTGATAGGAAGATATGGATGCCGGACCTTAAAGGTTTATTCTCTGTTAAGTCTGCAAGGGAGCTGGTGAGGATGAGATATCCGGTGCTGGAGGAAACAAATCTGTTATGGAAGAGTGTTGTGCACCCTTCTTTGGCAGTGCAAAATTGGAAGTTTGTCAGGGGAGCTTGTGCAACTCTGGATAAAGTAAAGAGCAGGTTCAAGATAGCTCTTCCGTCGAGGTGCAGTGTGTGCCAGATTGAGGAGGAGTCTTTGGAACATGTTCTTCGGAGCTGTAGTGCTGCGAATCGGGCTTGGCATTGGCTGGCAGGTATTTTCCATATTATTCCTCATTATAACTTGCTTGCTGCTAACAAGGAAGCGAAAGAGCGTAGTAGAATGGTTAAAGACCTGTGGTTAGTCTCAATCTTGGTGCTGCGTTCGGAGCTGTGTTACCAAAGGAATAAGATGGTCTATGAAAAGAAGAAGCCTTGCTGGACTTTCTTCAAAAAACGTGTGTTTAACCTCATTCATGAGTATTCGGCTAGAATGACAGGTTATATGTTCAACAAGGTAGAAGATCTTGAGATTCTGAATTTTTTTAGAGTTAAATGTCGTAGGGTGAAGATGTTAGAGCCTGTTGAGTGTTTTTGGCAACCTCATATGCACAATCTACTCTTGCTGTGCTGTGACGGGGCCTCTAGAGGCAATCCAGGGGTGGCGGGAGCGGGTGTGGTGGCGAGAAATTCTGCTTGGGAAGTGGTTGGGGCGATGTGTGTTGGTCTTGGAATTATTTCCAATTATATGGCGGAGTTGTATAGCATTCTGATTGGTTTAGAATGGGCAGTTCAATGGGGATACCGGGATGTTCTAGTGCGGACTGATTCATCAAGTGTCATAACAGCTTTGGAAGGGGATTATATTCCTTGATTTGCTAGACAGCGATGGTATGATGTAAAGGGCATGTTTGATTATATAAATTTTGTGCACACGTACCGTGAAGCCAATTTCGCAGCTGACAAGATGGCGAAGACTGGTTGCTTATTAGATAATGGAGTGAGACTCAGTTTTGTTGATCGTCTTGTTGAACATCAATGGGAAACCACCTTTCTTAATTTCTGTTGAACATCCTAATGTTGCTTATTTTCGGTTCAAATAGTTTCAAGTTTTTGGGGTTGTTGTAACCTCTTTTCTTGTAAACTATTTCTTGTAAATTTTGTTATCTATTAATACAAATTTTTGACTTATCAAAAAAAAAAGGTCATCCTGATTTGTTAAACTCAATTGAGTTCCCATATGTTTCCTATTTTCGATTGAAATAGTATTTTGAGTTTTTGGGGTTGCTGTGACCTCTTTTCTCATGTACTATCTTGTAAATAACTCTTTTCTTTAATACAATTTTTTGACTTATCAAAAAAAATAAAATAATGAAGTGGGAATACATTATGATGGAAAACCACCTTTTTTAAATTCAGTTGAATATCCAAATGTTTCTTATTATCGTTTTAAGTAGTTTACAAGTTTTTGGGGTTGTTGTGACCTCTTTTCTTGTAAACTATACTTTGTAAAATTGTTATCTATTAATACAAAATTTTGACTTATAAAAAAAAGCACTCCTTGAGGGAACGAACCGTGCTTGCTATTGTGTGCTCATTTTGACACGGTGCGCTTGCGGCAAAACAAAGTCGGTCTACTGATCCATCAAGAATATTGTATATATAGAATATTGTGAGTTCAGCTGGGTGAAGCTCTAACATCTCTCTCTCTCTCTATATATATATATATATATATTTCTCTTTATTAAGAAAAAATGGTGGTTATGATGGGGGTCATTCGTGATCGTAGGATCGGGAGATCCTGTGGCCTGGAAAGGCTGCTAGGGGAGAAAAAAAAAGTAAAACGCGAGACGTAGACACCGTTGGATCGGGCGATCCTGGGGCCAGGATATATCGTGGGCGAAAGATATATCCGTTTGTCCATTCTTGACATAAAATTAGATCTGGCCGTTTAAACATAAGAAAACTAAAAAGATGGTTAAACTTCTTCTTTATTCTCTCCTCTGCAACCTATACGAACCCCAATATCTTTGTCCTAAATCTATATTTCATATTTCATACACCGAATCGGTCCACTGTTCAGTGACACCGAATCGGTCCAATGTTCAGTGGATGAAGATGGCAGTCAACAACAACAAATCTGGGGTTGTTTTGTAATTGGGGATTTCTGGGGCTGTGTTGTAATTAGGGATTTTTGGGTTGGATTCAAATCAGCGGAAGTGCCATTAATCAATTAAAGATTAAGGAAGAAATTAGAGATTCGGGAGGGGTTTTACTTGAATTTGTTACAGGAGGCTGTTGCTTAAGAAGATTTGGTGTTTGTTGTTATGGTTTGATTTTGGGTTTCAATCGAGAATCAGCGAAGATGGTGATTGTTGGATCTGGGTTTGACTGTGTTCGATTTGAGATGGAAATTAGAGATAGTTTTGAACTGTTGATGAAGCTCTCTGTTATCTGCGAACCCTAAACCAAGAATTTGTTCTTTTTTTTTTTGATTTTTTCATCTTATTTCACCGCAGGTCAAAGAATTTGGTGTTGCGGTTGATGCTGAAAGAAGTTAGTGCAATCTGTCTCTTTCGGTAATATCAAATTCAAACCCTTTATCTAAATTTCATATTAGTTACTTTCGATCGAACGCTTGATTCTTTTTTAAATTAGGTTAATTTTCATATTGTGTTTGAATTTTGTAAGGTTTAGATGTTGATAATTAGTTCAATGAGGAAAGGCTTTTCTTTTGTATGAACAAGCGAGAAAAAAGGTAGTTGCAATCTTCTCATAATCTAATGGTCAGGAGTGCTGGTGATGGTCGGGTATACAATTTCTGTACAAATTTTAATTGATTTTCTATGAAAGTTTTGTTTAAGCCAAAAATTTCAATTAGTCGGTAATTGCAGATATCTATGGTCAAGCTAATGAAAAGCATCGGAGTGAATCACATGGTCTATTTGGTTTTTGTTTTGCAGGGGAGGACGAAACAAAAATGCTCGGCAAACTATCATGTTTACCGAGTTTGTGATTCAGTGGCTATCTCTGCAGCTTGCTTTTACTAATATAATCCATGTCGGGAGTCTTGCTTTATTGGAGACCGAAAATAATTTTCCACAAAATGAGCCGAAGTAATCAGGTGATAGGGACGTCAAGTGGAAGAATTGTGACAATGAGGTCATAGGGAAAATGGTATTCCGTTCATCCCTTCTGCCTATTCAGCAATTTCTTTTAAGCGAATTACATGATTTAAATAGACTTTTTTTTAATTGTTTATACTTATTATGTTTTGAATGTGTTTAGAAGTAGGAACACTGAAATAAATCAGAGGTATCAATAACCCAAATCAATAGTGATAAACCCTTACTTATGTTGGTTTAAGGTAACAATCAATGATGAATATGAATATGATGATATTTATGTTGATGAATATAATGAGTTTTATGGAGACCCTGATGTTTTGGAGGAAATCCTTACTGGTCTCCAACCTAAGAAGAAGAATTTTAAGGTGGGAAAGGGGCGCAAACGATGTTAAGTTCTTATTTTTCTTCTTTTTTATTAGTTATTTGAGTTTAGGAGCTTATTTTATGAGTTTCTAATAATTTTTTGATGTTATTTTTTCTCCCCTTTGGTTTATGGGGGTGGGGAGGCCTTGAGCCTCCCACTTTGTAATTCTTGTAATTACGTTTTTTTGCTTTAATAAACCATTTTCACCTAGCAAAAAAAAAAAACAGGTAACAATCAATACAACCAATTTATAGCCTTGCATTGCTTGGTCGGATTGCAGCCAATTTGTATTGGTGATGTTTCTTTCTTGATATTGTGTAAATTGGTGGGCATGTTCTTTTATTTTTATTAGTCAGAACTCAGGAGTGAAGGAAATTGAGGTGGATTCGAGTAATCAATTTGTTGTAGTGTAGTAGTTCTTGGTTCTTCTCATGGTCATGTAAAAAAAAATGTCGAGGCTTTGGCTGGAAGAGATGGGACAGAAAGATTAGTAATCTTTTTATATTCATGCATCCTTGCAGTTGCGAAAAGGTTGGTCACTATCTTCAAACAATGGGTTTCGTATTATGGTTTCAGCTTATTTATCTCCAGTTTTTTTGATATTTCCATTAGCTCAAACTGGTGATGCTCTCATGGCAGATCTTACGTATATGCCGTTATGAGTTTGGGACCTTCGAGATTCATAAGTCCCTGGATGACGTGTTGTTGAGCATTACAGTTGGGGACACCTGTATGAACTGGCTTAATAGGTACAAGGAGACTTGAATCAACCTGGCTTAATGGGTACAAGGAGACTTGAATCAAACTGGAAAACTATATTTACTTTTCTATCTGGTTCTTTGTCAGGTTCATGGAGCACCATGAGAAGAATAAAACACCAATTAATCGATGAGTTTGAAGGTGACCGAGGGATAAATTATGTGCCTGAGATGGTGAGTTATATGATGTGCTTGCGATTCTGTTCACTTAATTTTTTGATCTTCGAAAATGGCATGTGCTCCTTTGTGATGCAATATCCCCTGCATAGTTAGGTACGTTAAACATAATATTGTAGTAAAAGTGGTGGTTATGATGGGGGCCATTTGTGATCGTAGGATCGGGCGATCCTGTGGCCTGGAAAGGCTGCTGGGGGAGGAAAAAAAAGTAAAACGCGAGACATAGCCACCGTTGGATCAGGCGATCCTGGGGCCAAGATATATCGTGGGCGAAAGATATATCGGTTTGTCCATTCTTGACATAAAATTAGATCTGGCCGTTTAAACATAAGAAAACTAAAAAGATGGTTAAACTTCTTCTTTATTCTCTCCTCTGCAACCTATACGAACCCCAATATCTTTCTCCTAAATCTATATTTCATATTTCATACACCGAATCGGTCCACTGTTCAGTGACACCGAATCGGTCCAATGTTCAGTGGATGAAGATGGCAGTCAACAACAACAAATCTGGGGCTGTTTTGTAATTGGGGATTTCTGGGGCTGTGTTGTAATTGGGGATTTTTGGGTTGGATTCAAATCAGCGGAAGTGCCATTAATCAATTAAAGATGAAGGAAGAAATTAGAGATTCGGGAGGGGTTTTACTTGAATTTGTTACAAGAAGTTTTTTCTTAAGAAGATTTGGTGTTTGCTGTTATGGTTTGATTTTGGGTTTCAATCGAGAATCAGCGAAGATGGTGATTGTTGGATCTGGGTTTGACTGTGTTCAATTTGAGATGGAAATTAGAGATAGTTGAGCATTGTTGATGAAGCTCTTTGTTATCTGCGAACCCTAAACCAAGAATTTGTTCTTTTTTTTTTTGATTTTTTCATCTTATTTCACCGCAGGTCAAAGAATTTGGTGTTGCGGTTGATGCTGAAAGAAGTTAGTGCAATCTGTCTCTTTCGGTAATATCAAATTCAAACCCTTTATCTAAATTTCATATTAGTTACTTTCGATCGAACGCTTGATTCTTTTTTAAATTAGGTTAATTTTCATATTGTGTTTGAATTTTGTAAGGTTTAGATGTTGATAATTAGTTCAATGAGGAAAGGTTGTTCTTTTGTATGAACAAGCGAGAAAAAAAGGTAGTTGTAATCTTCTCATAATCTAATGGTCAGGAGTGCTGGTGATGGTCGGGTATACAATTTCTGTACAAATTGTAATTGATTTTCTATAAAAGTTTTGTTTAAGCCAAAAATTTCAATTAGTCGGTAATTGCAAATATCTATGGTCAAGCTAATGAAAAGCATCGGAGTGAATCACATTGTCTCTTTGTTTTTTGTTTTGCAGGGGAGGACGAAACAAAAATGCTCGGCAAACCATCATGTTTACCGAGTTTGTGATTCAGTGGCTATCTCTGCAGCTTGCTTTTACTAATATAACCCATGTCGGGAGTCTTGCTTTATTGGAGACCGAAAATAATTATCCCCAGAATGAGCCGAAGTAATCAGGTGATAGGGACGTCAAGTGGAAGAATTGTGACAATGAGGTCATAGGGAAAATGGTATTCCGTTCATCCCTTCTGCCTATTCAGCAATTTCTTTTAAGCGAATTACATGATTTAAATAGAATTTTCTTAAATTGTTTATACTTATTATGTTTTGAATGTGTTTAGAAGAAGGAAAACTGAAATAAATCAGAGGTATCAATAACCCAAATAAATAGTGATAAACCCTTACTTATGTTGGTTTCAGGTAACAATCAATGCAGCCAATTCATAGCCTTGCATTGCTTGGTCGGATTGCGGCCAATTTGTACTGGTGATGTTTCTTTCTTGATATTGTGTAAATTGGTGGGCATGTTCTTTTATTTTTATTAGTCAGAACTCAGGAGTGAAGGAAATTGAGGTGGATTCGAGTAATCAATTTGTTGTAGTGTAGTAATTCTTGGTTCTTCTCATGGTCATGTAAAAAAAATGTCGAGGCTTTGGCTGGAAGAGATGGGACAGAAAGATTAGTAATCTTTTTATATTCATGCATCCTTGCAGTTGCGAAAAGGTTGGTCACTATCTTCAAACAATGGGTTTCGTACTATGGTTTCAGCTTATTTATCTCCATTTTTTTTGATATTTCCATTAGCTCAAACTGGTGATGCTCTCATGGCAGTGCCCTTATGAGTTTGGGACCTTCGAGCTTCATAAGTCCCTGGATGACGTGTTGTTGAGCATTACAGTTGGGGACACCTGTATGAACTGGCTTAATGGGTACAAGGAGACTTGAATCAACCTGGCTTAATGGGTACAAGGAGACTTGAATCAACCTGGAAAACTATATTTACTTTTCTATCTGGTTCTTTGTCAGGTTCATGGAGCACCATGAGAAGAATAAAAAACCAGTTAATCGATGAGTTTGAAGGTGACCGAGGGATAATTATGTGCCTGAGATGGTGAGTTATATGATGTGCTTGCAATTATGTTCACTTAATTTTTTGATCTTCGAAAATGGCATGTGCTCCTTTGTGATGCAATATCCCCTGCATAGTTAGGTACGTTAAACATAATATTGTAGTAAAAGTGGTGGTTATGATGGGGGTCATTCGTGATCGTAGGATCGGGAGATCCTGTGGCCTGGAAAGGCTGCTGGGGGAGGAAAAAAAAAGTAAAACGCGAGACATAGCCACCGTTGGATCAGGCGATCCTGGGGCCAGGATATATCGTGGGCTAAAGATATATCGGTTTGTCCATTCTTGACATAAAATTAGATCTGGCCGTTTAAACATAAGAAAACTAAAAAGATGGTAAAACTTCTTCTTTATTCTCTCCTCTGCAACCTATACGAACCCCAATCTCTTTCTCCTAAATCTATATTTCATATTTCATACACCGAATCGGTCCACTGTTCAGTGACACCGAGTCGGTCTAATGTTCAGTGGATGAAGATGGCAGTCAACAACAACAAATCTGGGGTTGTTCTGTAATTGGGGATTTCTGGGGCTGTGTTGTAATTGGAGATTCTTAGGCTGGATTCAAATCAGCGGAAGTGCCATTAATCAATTAAAGATTAAAGAAAATATGAAGGAAGTCAAATTTCACAATAGAAGAAGGATGAAAGACCAAGCAGAACTAATCCAAATCCTAACAAATTTCATCTATCTTGAATCAAATAGAAAGAGAAAGCCAACACAAAAAGAAAGAGTTCATAAAAATGTTATTTTATATATGTTAACTCAAAAAAGTCTACACACTTCGTTATAAGTCGGAAATTGATTTATGAGACTAAATTGCAAACTAGATAAACTCATCTTTAACAGAAAAAGTTTGAAAAATGTACTGTAATCACAAATAATATGTTCTAAGGCATTACGTCTAGTAAAAATTGCCTTTCTATGTATGTTGATTCAAGAAAATATGAAGGAAGGCAAATTTCACAACAGTAGAAGGATGAAAGACCAAGAAGTTTTTTTTTTTTTTTTTGCTAGGTCAAAATGGTTTATTAAAGCAAAAAAATTTTTTTTACAAGAATTACAAAATGGGAGGCTCTAGGCTTCCCCACCCCCATAAACCAAAGGGGTAAAAACTCTGAAAACTCATAAAATAAGCTCTTAAACACTTCAAAAATAACATAAAGAAGAAAACTAGGAAAATTAAAATCGTTTTCGCCCCTTGTTTCCAACTCTAAAATTCTTCTTCTTGGGAATGAGATCAGCAATTATTTGAGTTCAATCATAGTCTCCATAAGGACCCTTGTATTCATCTTCATAATCATCATAAATTTCATCATAGTCATAATCCTCTCCATTTTCATCTGAAACATAATTACCACCCGGAACAAGCTTAATAGGAGATTGAGCTTTCTTCTTAGTTGACATTCTATCCATTTCCTACTTTTTTTCCTTGAAGTAGTATTGTCTAAAGGCTGGATCTCCAATGAACTTAGCACGCACTTCATCAATCTGAATAGTACTTGCCTCCTCTAGTTCCTCCTTAGACAAAATATTATCCATATCAAAAAAAAATTCCTCCAACCCTGCTTGAATATCCTTGTTATGCTCATGGCTTGGAATTTCCTCATTAGACTTTGAATTCATAGCCATGATCTTGGCAGTTTGCTTGGCCACTTTTCTAGCTTGTTTCCTTGCTAGAATATCTGCATCCACTTCACCCAAATCTTTCGAACCCATACTATTATCTGAGTCACTAGAATCATCTTGTTCCTCCTCCACCAAAGCCTCTCTAGAATCATTAGCAAGGCCTAACTCAGAAGCTAGGCACCATACTTGTTATTCACCACTAATTCGGTTTGAATGCGAATTTTTCTCTCCAAAAAATTGGCGAATTTTTCTTTAGGGTTTTCAACTTTCATCAAAGTTTTTCCTTCATTCTAGATCATCTTTGGTGATTTAGATGGGGGAAAACCCTGATTCAAACGTGAATAATCATGGGAAAAATAAGGTATCTTTTGCTGATTTGGTTAAGGGTAAAAAACCCTATATGTTAACAGATTCAGATTTATCTCTCCCTGAGGCATCAACATATTTGGAACCATCTATGGTTTTGCCTAATAGTATTCTTCAAGAGGGACGTGATATATTTCAGTTCAGTCTCATTGGGAGATTGAACTTTAAGGGCTTAAAACTTGCTGATGTTCAAAAGAGTTTGGAGGAACAATGGGGTTTCGGTGCTGGAAGATGTAAGTTAATTCCAATGACAAAAGGGTTCTTTATCATAAAGTTAACTTCAGCAGATGACAAGGAACGTATATGGCATGGTGATACTTGGGTTATACAGAATCAACAGCTTAGGGTTTTTAATTTTTAACCAAATTTTGATCCAGAAAGACAGCAAACTTCAAGAGCTTCAGTTTGGGTAAGTTTCCCTGGTTTGTACATTGAGTTATGGACAAAGAAAATTCTTCTTTCCATTGCTAAAATTATTGGAAAACTGATTGTTATTGATCAAAAGACATTGGATCATGATGTTGGAAACTATGCTGCGGTTCTGATTGATATTGACTTTGCTAAGTTGATTCCTAAAAGAATTCGCTTGAAGGCAAATGGAAAAGAGTTCTGGAAGTATATTGAAATTCAAGACTTAGATAATGTCAAATTCTGCACTCATTGTAAGTTTATGGGCCACAAATTTGAGAATTGCCTTGCTGCAAAGAAAATTTTGGGAGGTTCTAATGCTGAAAAGAAGTCACCTACTGTGAACATTAAGAATGGCAAAGAAGGAAAATCAATCAAATCTGTTTGGAAAGAAGTTAGTGAAACTTCCCATACAGGCCATGCAGTTAACGTCAATAATGTGCAGGCTGGTAAGGAGAGTATAGTTATTGTTTCCCATGAAAACCATGCAGATAACATTAACAATATTGCAAAAAGAAGAAAAAAAAAATGAGAGGAAAGAGAAACTCTGGCGAAAACACTAGGGTTTAGTTTTTTCACGTAGGTTTCATAGTTTATCATGGATTCAATATGGTAGAAAATAATCCTGGTTCATCACGGATTCAGCAACACCAATCCTTTGCGGACAAGGTAAGGGCAAAACAAACCCTAAAACCAACAAGAGTTGATATTACTAGTTTACCTAATCCTACTCTGATTGATGGAGAACCATCCCTTGTTATACCCGCGGATTACTATGAAGAGGGTTGTAAACCCTTTCAACACAGTTTCATTGCAAGACTAAACTTCACGGGGCTGAAGTTCTTTGAGGTAAAAACTCTTTTAATATCTCAATGGCAGATTAATCCTAATTCTGTTAGGTTTATAACTATGGGAAAAGGTTTCTTTGTTATTATGCTACAAGATGAGGAAACTAAGGAGAGAATCAGACGTACAAAGTGGTTTGTTCAACAGCATGAACTCAAGTTAATGGACTGGTACCCAGGTTTTGATCCTGATCGTCAAAAAACTTCCCATGCAAACGTATGGGTTCACTTTCCTGGTTTACATGCAGAACTATGGACTGAGAAGAACTTGTTATCTATGGGAAAAGTTTTAGGGACTCCTATTGTGATTGATCAAAGAACCCTAAATCTGGAGTATGGAAACTTTGCTTCAGTTTTGGTAGATGTGGATTTTGCAAAACACATTCCAAGTAGAATTAAGATAACAGCTGGGGGGAGGACGTTTTGGCAATACTTGGATATCCCAAAATTACCTAAATTCTGTATGAAGTGCTGCATAATTGGTCACAATGATGTTGAATGTAGAAGACAATCAAATAATGATGAGAAAACGTCTAAGGATGATGCGAAAGGGGAGTGGCAGAATGTGCGTAATAGGAGAAACCGTAAGGGTGATGGAGCTGACGCAACCGTGACTGTTGCTGGTGGTACAAACGCTGTTGCTGTAGGTGGTGTAAACGATGGTGCTATTGTGGTTCATGATGTTGTTAACGGTGCTGGTGGTAATGTGGATGATGCTCTTGCTGTAGGGCACGGTGGAGCTGTGGTGAATGGGGTGGTTGAAGCTGGTTTAGTGGAGAATGCTGGTGGTTTGGAGCAAACTCTTCAGCTAGAGAATGATTTAGCGAATACTGAAGCCAATCTTCATGCAGCGTCTGAAGCTTTTGAGAAGGCTAAGAAGGCGTTAGCATTGCAAAAGAGCTCGGTTATTGGGTTGTCAATGGTTGAAATTGCAACCTCATCTAAGTCAACTAAGAGTGGTGAATTGGCAAGAACTAATCACTCTAGTGACAGGAATGAGGCGAGTTCTTCTTTTACGCTGGTTGAGGCTGGTAATAAGTCTTTGCAAGACATGGTGGTTGATAGTATTGAGGATATCTCAAGCTACAGAGCTGTTGCTGAAACTTCTATCGTGGTTTCTCCTAATAAGTTCAATGTTTTGAATGATGAGTTGGGTGTGGATAATGATGATGTTGAACACTTTTCTGGAGGGGGTTCGGATGCGGCAGAAAACACTTCTGGAGGTAGTTCGGATGAAGAGTTGACGCCTGAGAAAGCTTTATCAGGTGTTAAGGGTGTAAGTGGGCGGAAATACCAGTGGATATGCCAAAGAAAAATAGAAAACCAAGCCGGGTTTTGATTACAAGTTCTAGTTCTTCTCAACAACGTTTTAATGATTCCAAATCAGATTCGGATTCTGAGTGAATTCTTTGGGAAACCGAGTTAGGAAGGGTGTCTCTCCTGTTTTACAAAGTAGGATTCCTAGCAAGATTCCACAAGCTATTCATAATAAAAAGAAGAGTGTTTCCTGATGAGAGTTCTATATTGGAATATTAATGGGGTGGCGAAGGTGGAAGCGGGTAGTAAGTTACGTAAATTGGTGCATGAATACAAGCCGGTAGTACTTTGTATTACTGAGCCTAAGATTAGTTGCACTGACAATGTAATGATAAGGTTAAATTTGGCTGGTTATAATAAAAAGGTAATTCATAATTCTACTTCTAGTTCTTTGGGTAATTTGTGGATTCTTTGGGATGATTGTATTGAGGAGCCGGTGGTGATTAATATGTCTAGACATGCCATTACGGTTAAAACTGAGGGGGTTCTTATCTCTTTTGTTCATGCTAGTTATATTCAAGTTTTTCATAGGAGGCTTTGGAGTCAACTTGAAGCGGTTGACGTAACTACTCCTTGGTTGGTTATGGGTGATTTCAATTGTGTTCTTCGTCAAGATGAAAAGAAAGGGGGTAGGACAACTCGTCTCTCTTGTATTAATGAGTTTTCGGATTGGATGGAGGATAATAACTTGTTTGAAGCAGATTCGTTGGGGTCTAAGTTTACTTGGACCAATGGTCAGACTGGTGTTTGTAGAATTATTAGTAAGTTGGATCGTGCTATTATTAATGAACCTTGGCTGTCTAAGTTTTCGAATTGGCGGTGTAAAGCTCTTCCTAGGGAAGTTTCTGACCATTCGACTCTTATTGGTTTTCCTTTTTGTGATCCTAGGCCTAGACGTGCTCCTTTTAATATACAGAAGATGTGGTTTTCTCATCCGGATTTTTTGAAGATGGTGGAGTTATCTTGGATGGCGCCGGTGTATGGTAATCATGGTTTTATCTTTCCTTTCAAATTGAAGCGGTTGAAGGAGGCAATTAAGTTATGGGATCAAATGGTTTTTGGTAATGTCAATGCTAGACTAAAGCAAGCAGCGCTTAAGTTTGAGGTAGCTAGTAGAAATTCTGATGAAGATCCGTTTGATGTTTCAAAACTTAATAATATGAAGGATGCTCTTGTTGAGGTTCAAGATATTCAAAGGCAGCAGCATATAATGTTAAAGCAAAAATCTAGAAATCAGTGGTTGTTGGAGGGTTCTAGTAACACTTCTTTCTTTCACAACTCTATTAAAATTCGTAGAAGTGCTAATACAATCTCGGAGCTTGTTGCTGAAGATGGGAGTACTATTACTGATCCGGTTCATTTTAGTGCTCATGTGGTTTCTTACTATCAGGCTAAATTCAATGGTGAGGATGGTCAGGTAAGTGAAACTCTTTTTGATTATGATCATGATTCTATTACTGTGGAAGAGTCGCATATGTTGGATGCTATTCCTACTTGTGATGAGATCAAACAGGCGGTTTTTGATTTGGGAGATGATAGTGCGCCAGGTCCAGATGGTTTCTCGGGGTGTTTTTATAGACATTGTTGGGAGATTATTCAAAGGGATATGATTTTAGTGGTTACTTATTGCTGGTCTTCTAAAACCGTTCCTAATGGGGTTAATTCTAGTCTTATTCTTTTGCTTGCAAAGGTTAGGGGAGCTGCTAGGTTGAAGAACTTTAGGCCGATTGGTTTAAGTAATTTCTTTTTTAAGATTTTTACTAAAATCTTGGCTACTAGCTTGGTAGGGTGTTGGGAAAGTTGGTGTCTGGAGAGCAAGTGGCTTTCATGAAGGGAAGGAATATCCATGAGAATATTAGTTTAGCTTCTGAGATGGTGAATGAATTGCACATCAAAAGGAAGGACGGTAATTTGGGTTTGAAGCTTGATATCTCTCAGGCTTTTGATACGGTGAGATGGTCTTTTGTTCTTGAGGTTTTTAGAAGGTATGTTTTTTCTGAAGATTGGTGCTCTTGGATTTGGAAAATTCTGGATTCGGCGCGTATTTCTATTCTTCTTAATGGTAGTCCGGAGGGTTATTTCAAGATTAATAGGGGTTTACGGCAGGGGGATCCTCTATCTCCTCTTATTTTTGTTTTGATTGAGGATGTGCTTAGCCGCAACATCACTAAACTCTTTCAGAATAAGGATATGTCTTATATGGTAAAACGTAAGGGTATTGCTCCTACTCATTTATTTTTTGCTGATGATATTATGATTTTTTGCAAGGGAAATATGAAGAGTGTGAAGAATCTGGTGAAACTTTTGGAGAATTACCAACAAGCTTCTGGTCAGAGGGTTTGTAGGGAGAAGAGCAAGATCTACTTCGGTGGTGGGACTTTAAGTAGGCGCCAGACCATTGCAACTTTCTTAGGTATGGCAATATCTAACTTTCCTGATAGATATTTGGGGGTTAAGGTGATGCCGGGGATGGTTAAGTATAGTCACATCAGCAACGTTGTTGATAAGTTGAGGGATCAACTTTCGGTTCTGAAAGGTAAGATGTTATCTTTTCAAGATATGGTTGTGATTGTTAAGAATGTTCTTTCGAGTTATTCTATTCATAACATGGCTGTGTACAAATGGACGGTTAAATTCACACTTCAATGTGAGCGTGTGATTCGTAATTTTCTGTGGTCGGGTGATTCTAATCTTACTAGAGCTTTTGTAGTTGGTTTTGATAAGATTTGTAGTCCTTTAAAGGAAGGTGGTCTTGGATCACTAGCCTAAGGACTATGAATAAAGCTTTGCTGATGAAATTGTGGTGGGCTATAAAATCTTCTCGTAAGAGGTGGGCGAGGTTTTTGGAAGCCAAATTCACTTGTAGGGATGGTCGTATTAAGATGGCAGGGGTGAAATCTTCTATTCTTCCTGGTCTTCGTTGGGTTCATAAGGAGATGGTGGACAACACGAAGTGTTTTATTGGTGACGGTAGGGATACTTATTTATTCTTTGATATATGGTATGGAAATACAACCTTAGCTAGTGTTTTAAATCGCATGGATTTAGACAGATCAGCTCGTGTTTGTGATATTATTGTGCAAGGTGATTGGCAGATTCATGGAGTTCATTCGCAACTCCTTTTAAGTGCTGGTGTGGTGCAACAGGATTTACCAAAAATTCATATGGGAGTGGATAGGCGTTTTTGGATGCCTGATTTACAAGGTAAATTTTCTGTCAAGTCAGCTAGGGAATTGATTAGGAAGAAATATCCTATTTTGAGGGAGGCGGGGTTGTTATGGAAGAGGGTGGTGCATCCTTCTTTGGCGGCTCAGAAATGGAAGTTTATTTGTGGTGCGTGTGCTAATCTTGATAAGGTACGTAGCAGATTTAAAATTCAATTTGCATCTAAATGTAGTGTGTGTCAGATTGAGGAGGAGTCTCTCCAACATATTCTTTGGAGCTGTAATTTTGCGCGTCAAGCTTGGGAGTGGATTGAAGGTATTTTCAAAATTAAACCTAATTATGAT
Organism: Papaver somniferum; assembly: GCF_003573695.1. NCBI lineage: Eukaryota > Viridiplantae > Streptophyta > Magnoliopsida > Ranunculales > Papaveraceae > Papaver > Papaver somniferum. Next base: position 54,202 of record NW_020648526.1, read on the forward strand.
ATTATTACTTCTTACCAAAAGGCAAAAAATCATAGTGGTATTGTTAAGGATTTGTGGTTGGTAGATTTGGTTGTGCGTTCAGAATTATGGTTCACTAGGAACAAAAAAGTGTATGAAAAGAAGAACCCTTGTTGGTCTTTATTTCAAAAACGTGTTTTTAGTTTGATGCAAGATTATTCAGTTCGTATGAAGAGTTATATGCATAATTCTATGGATGACTTGAGAATTCTGGAGTTTTTTAGGGTTCGGCATAGAAAGGTGAAGTTTACTGATCCCAAGGAGTGTTTTTGGTTTCCTCCTAATGATAATGAATTGCTTTTGTGCACGGATGGCGCCTCAAGAGGTAATCCAGGGGTGGCGGGTGTTGGTGTTGTTGCAAGGAATGCAAATTGTGAAGTGGTAGGTGCAATGTGTATTGGTTTGGGAGTTACTTCTAATTATTTGGCTGAATTGTATGGTATTATTGTGGGTATGGAGTGGGAAGTTCAGTGGGGATATGCTTGCATTGTTATTAGATCAGATTATACAAGTGTGTTGAAGGCTTTGGAAGAAGATAACGTTCCTTGGTTTGCTAGGCAAAGATGGATGGAAGTTAAAGGTTTATATGGTTCAATTCGTTTTGAACATTCTTTTAGAGAGGCAAATTTTGCAGTTGATGCAATGGCAAAGCGTGGTTGTTTATTAGAGGATGGGGTTGGTTTTCACTTTGAAGGTCGACCAGTTTTTTTAAGTTCTATTGAGTTTCCAAATGTAATTTATTATCGTTTTAAATAGGTTTTAGGAGTTTTTTAGGGGTTTCTCTGATCCCTTTTCTCCTTCACCTATCTTATAAATATCTTTTTTATCAATATATTTTCTTGACTTAGCAAAAAAAAAGGGAAGGTGTTCAGTCCGGGAAGGGGAATGTGACAGAAGTGGCAACGAATAGTAACTTTGTTTCTAAGGATACTACAGTTCAAGAGTGCGATGAGGATAAACTGTTGGAGGAAGAGCTTAATAACTCTTTTGTAGAATATAGGGAAGCACAGCTCAAACTGATCAAGTGTAAGAATGTTATTGCTGCGAGAAAAGATATTGCTGCACGAATTAAATCTGCTACTGAAGTTAATGTAGCTGTTACGCAAGTTCCAACAGGGATAAGGAAAGAGTCAGGAAATAACGTGGAATCTGGCTTGGAGATTCAGCCAACTTCCGTGCACAAAAAGAACACTGAGTCCTTATCCAAGCATAATCAGGTAAGTTCCGTATCCAACTTGGTTATGGAAACTCAGCAACAATCTGTGTCCAATGAAAACTCTGAGGTTATGTTCGTGCAATGTCATACTCAGGCCGTAAGGGAAAAAACCATGAGGAGAGAGAAAGTCTGGCGATTTCTCTAGGGTTTTGTTTTTTTTTACGTTCTTCTTAACGTTTTTTTCAATCTGATCATCATGGTTGAGGAAACACAAGTAATTTCTTCTAGGGTTATTTCACAACAACAATCTTTTGCGGAGAAAGTAAAAGGAAAACAGACTTTGCAGCCTACGTGTGTTGATATTAATAGCTTGCCAAACCCTACTATGATTGATGGAGAGCCTTCTCTTATCATTCCAGCTGATTTTTATCAAGAAGGATGTAAACCCTTTGAGCATAGTTTTATTGCACGACTGAACTTCACGGAATTGAAGTTTGTGGAAGTGAAATCCAGCTTGGTTAGTCAATGGCAGATAAACCCTAGCTCAGCAAGGTTTATGACTATGAGTAAGGGATTTTTCGTGGTTATGTTACATGATGCAGAAACAAAAGAAAGGATTAGACGTACTAAATGGTATGTAAATCAACATGAGCTCAATCTGATGGATTGGTACCCAGGTTTTGATCCTGAACGTCAAAAAACTTCCCATGCAAACGTATGGGTTCACTTTCCAGGTCTCCATGCAGAACTATGGACAGAGAAGAACTTATTATCTATGGGGAAGGTTTTAGGCACTCCCATTGTAGTTTATCAGAGAACTCTTAATCTAGAGTATGGAAACTTTGCTTCAGTTTTGGTGGATGTGGATTTTGCTAAGCACATTCCTAGTAGAATCAAGATTACAGCTGGGGGACGTACTTTCTGGCAATATTTGGAGATTCCACGACCTCCAAAATTCTGTATGAAGTGCTGCATTATTGGGCACAATGATGATGAGTGCAGGAGGCAAACTAAGAGTGATGATACCTCTTCAAAGGCTGATACTACAGCAAAGGGAGATTCTTCCAAAGTCTGGCAGACTGCTAGGAATAGGAGGCAGCGTAGAAAGGATGCTGAGAACTTTCCTGGTGGTGATAATGCTTCAAAAGATGCGGAGCATAATGCTTCAAAAATGCGGAGCATGGTGGTGTTCTTGCTGTGTTACCAGGTGAAGTAGAGGAGAATGCTATTGGTGTGGAGGAAACCAATCATCTAGAGAATGAGCTAGCTTCTTCTGAAGCTGTTTTTTAGGCAGCGTCTGTAGATTTAGAGAAACCAAAGCAGGTGTTAGCTGCGGAAAGAGTTTTAGCTATTAGGTTACCAGTGGGTGAAACTGGAACCTCAGCTAAGTCAGTAGGGAGTGGTGAATTGGCTAGAACTAATCACTCTAACACTGATAAGACTAATGCTAGCTCTTCTTCTACTCCTATTGAAACTTCTGGAGGGAAGGGATATGATGCTGTGGTGGACAATATTGAGGATTTGTCTCGCTACAAAGCTATTAATGAGAATACTTGTGTGCTTTCACCTAATAAATTCAATGTTTTGTCTGCTGAGTTGGGGTTGGATTCTGTGCAGCAATCCAATGAGCAAAGGGTGGAGAGTTCGGATGAAGAAATCACTCCAGAGAAAGCTTCGTCAAGTGTTAAGGGGTCTAAGTGCAATGACATACCCGTGGAGCAGCCAAAGAAATCTAGGAAACCTGTTAGGATTCGGATTTCTAATGATCAGCAAATTACTTCTCAACAAAGCATAAACAAGGAGTCCAAGTCTGATTCGGAAACTGAGATCAATGATTTGGGAATTCGATTTAGAAAGGGATTCTCCCCAGTTATACTTAAACGGAATTCTGATAGGATTCCTGATGCTAGTAATAACTCAAAGAATATAGTTTCTTAATGCGTGTGCTCTATTGGAATATCAATGGGGTGGCAAAGGTGGAGGCTGGGCAGAAGTTACGTGAACTAGTTCATGACCTGAAGCCGGAGATTCTTTGTGTTGCTGAGCCAAAGATTAAGTTCTCTGATAAGGTAATTTGTAAGTTAAGTTTATCTGGTTTTATGAGGAAAACTGTTCATAATTCTTCTATGCATAATATTGGGAATCTTTGGATCATGTGGAGTGCTAATATTGAAGAGCCAGTGGTGGTTAATATGACTAGACAAGCAATTACTGTTAGAACTGAGGGGGTTTTAATCCCTTTTGTTCATGCTAGTTATATTCAAGTTTTTCGAAGAAGATTATGGTCTCAACTTTAAGCTGTGGATACTACAACTCCTTGGCTGATAATGGGAGATTTCAACTGTGTTCTTCGTCAAGATGAAAAGAAGGGAGGCCGTGAGGTTCGTGTCTCTTGTATTAATGAGTTTTCTGATTGGATGGAGGATAATGATCTTTGTGAAGCAGATTCTTTGGGGTCTAAGTTTACTTGGACTAATGGTCAATCTGGTGTTAGTAGAATTCTTAGTAAATTGGATCGTGCTATTATCAATGAGACTTGGTTATCTAAGTTTTCGAATTGGCGGTGTAAAGCTCTTCCTAGGGAAGTTTCTGATCATTCCACGCTTATTGGGTTTCCTTTCCTTGCTCCGAGGCCTAGGCGTGCTCCTTTTCGTTTCCAAAATATGTGGTTTTCTCATCCTGATTTTTTGAAGATGGTGGAAGATTCTTGGAAGACTCCGGTTTATGGTAATTTGGATTTTATTTTTCCTTATAAATTGAAAAGGTTGAAGGAGGCAATCAAATTGTGGAATCAAACGGTCTTTGGGAATGTTAATGCTAGGCTGAAACAAGATCAACTTAAGTTTGAAGTGGCTTGTAGGAATTCTGATGAGGATCCTTTTAATACTTCTAAGTTGAATATTATGAAGGATTCTCTGGTGGCGGTTCAAGATGTTCATATGCAGCATCTTACTATGTTGAAACAAAAGGCTCGTAATAGGTGGATTTTGGAGGGTTCTAGTAACACTTCTTTTTTTCACAGCAATATAAACATTCGAAGGAGCGCAAATACAATCTCGGAGTTGGTTACTGAAGATGGTGTGACTATCTCGGAGCCTATCCAGCTTCGTGACCATGTGGTTTCTTATTATGAGTCGAAGTTCAATGGTGTGGAGCTTCCTATTGAGGATAATCTCTTTGACTATGAGCATGAGTCTATTTCTTTGATTGATAGGCAGATGTTGGATGCCATTCCTTCTTTGGATGAAATTAAATCAGAAGTTTTTGATTTAGGAGCGGATAGTGCTCCGGGTCCGGATGGTTTCTCAGGGTGTTTTTATAGACATTGTTGGGATATAATTCAGCAGGATCTTCATTCGGCTATTGTTCATGCTTGGACTTCTAAGTCCATTCCGAAGGGTTCGAATTCTAGCCTAATTATTTTGATTGCTAAGGTTAGAGGTGCGGATAGCTTGAGGAAATATAGACCTATTGGTCTAAGCAATTTCTTCTTCAAGATTTTCACTAAAATTCTGGCTACTAGACTTGGTCGGGTGTTGGATAAGTTAGTGTCAGAGGAGCAGGTGGCTTTTATGAAAGGTAGGAATATTCATGAGAATATTAGTTTGGCTTCTGGGATGGTGAATGAGCTGCACATCAAAAGGAAGGATGGTAATTTGGGACTGAAGCTTGATATTTCCTAAGCTTTTGATACTGTTAATTGGTCTTTCATTATGGAGGTGTTTAAAAGATATGGTTTTTCTGAGAATTGGTGCTTGTGGATTCAGAGAATTCTGGAGTCAGCGCGCATATCTATTTTTCTTAATGGTAGCTCGGAAGGTTTTTTCAAAACTAATAGAGGGTTACGTCAGGGGGATCCTCTTTCACCTCTTATTTTTGTTTTGATTGAGGTTGTTCTTAGTAGAAACATCATAAAACTCTTTCAAAACAAGGATATGTCTCAGCTGGTTAGGTGTAATGGTATTGCTCCAACTCATTTATTCTTTGCTGATGATATTATGATTTTTTGCAAGGGGAATATGAAGAGCTTGAGAAGTTTGGTGAAGTTGCTAGATTCTTGTCAGCAAGCTTCAGGTCAGCGTGTTTGTAGAGAGAAGAGAAAAATTTACTTTGGTGGTGGCTCTTTGAGTAGACGTCATACCATTGCTGCTTTTCTAGGGATGGAAGTAACGCATTTTCCTGGTTGTTATTTGGGGGTGAAAATTATGCCTGGTGCGGTGAGATATCATCATATTAGCAATGTGGTGGACAATCTTAAAGAGAAACTTTCGGTTCTGAAAGGTAAGATGCTTTCTTTTCAAGACAGGGTTGTTCTAGTTAAAAATGTTCTTTCGAGTTATTCCATTCATAATATGTATGTGTATAAGTGGCCGGTGAAATTCATCCAGCAAAGTGAGCGTGTGATCCGTAATTTCCTTTGGTCGGGTGATTCAAATCTTTCAAGAGCTTTTGTGGTTGGTTTTGATAAAGTGTGCAGTCTTGTGGAGGAGGGTGGTCTTGGAATCACTAGTTTAAAGACTATGAACAAGGCTTTGCTTATGAATCTTTGGTGGTCTATTAAATCTTCTTCTAAGAAGTGGGCTCGTTTTTTGGAGTCTAAATTCACTTGCAGGGATGGGCATCTCAAGATGGCTGGTGTAAAATCTTCTATTCTTCCTGGAATTCGTGGGGTTCATAGGGAAGTTGTGAATAATACAAAATGCATCATTGGAGATGGTAGGAATACGTCTCTTTTCTATGATGTGTTGTATGGAAGTGAGACTTTGGCAAGTGCTCTTAATCGTTCAGACTTGGACAGATCAGGTCGGGTTTGTGATATTATTTCACATGGTAATTGGTTATTGCAAGGAATTCACTTGCAAGATCTTGTAAGTGCAGGTGCGGTTATGGAGAATTTGCCAACGATTTGTAGTGGGAGGGACAAAAGGATTTGGATGCCTGATATGAAGGGTGTGTTTTCAGTCAAGTCAGCTAGAGAATTGATAAGAAAGAAGTTCCCTACTATGAAAGAAGCTTCGCTGTTGTGGAGGAAAGTAGTGCATCCTTCTTTGGCGGCTCAGAATTGGAAGTTTGTTCGGGGAGCGTGTGCAACACTTGATAAAGTTCGCAGCAGGTTTAAGATTCAATTGGCTTCTAGGTGCAGCGTTTGTCAAATTGAAGAGGAGACACTTCAGCACGTCCTCTGGAGCTGTAGTTTTGCGCAAAAAGCTTGGAACTGGATAGCATGTATTTTCAATATAAAACCTTATTATGATTTGATCACGTCTTCCAATGGAGCTAGGCTTCAAAGTGGAATTGTTAGGGATCTGTGGCTGGTAGCAAATTTGGTTGTGCGATCTGAACTTTGGTTCACTAGAAATAAGAAGGTATATGAGAAGAAAGTTCCTTGATGGTCTTTTTTCCAAAAACGAGTTTTCAATTTGATGCATGAATACTCAGTTAGAATGAAGAGTTTTATGTTCAATACGGTTGAAGATTTGAGGATATTGGATTTCTTTCGTGTTAAGCATAGGAAAGTGAAGATTTCAGATCCAAAGGAGTGTTATTGGACGCCTCCTAATAACAATTAATTGTTGTTGTGTACTGATGGTGCCTCAAGAGGAAACCCGGGAGTGGCAGGGGCTGGTGTTGTGGCTAGAAATGCGAGTTCGGAAGTGGTAGGGGCTATGTGTATTGGCTTAGGAATTGCGACTAACTATATGGCTGAGTTATATGGTATTATTGTTGGTCTTGAATGGGCAATTCAATGGGGTTATGATCGTTTGTTGATCAGATCAGACTCTTCTTCGGTGCTGAAGGCTTTGGAGGAGGATAATGTTCCATGGTTTGCTACACAAAGATGGCTGAATGTTAAGGGTTTATATGGTGCTATTCGGTTTGAACACACTTTTCGTGAAGCAAATTTTGCTGCGGATGGAATGGCTAAGCGTGGTTGTTTGTTAGAAGAAGAAGTAGGTATTCAATTTGAAGGAAGACCAGATTTCTTAAGTTCAATTGAGTTTCCAAATGTAATTTACTAATGTTTTAAATAGTTTGTGTGATTATTTTGGGGTTTCTCTGACCCCTTTTCTCCTAAACTATCTTGTAAATACTTGTAAATATCGTTTCTTGCAATATAATTTTTTGACTTATCAAAAAAAAAAAAAATCATACTCAGGCCGTGAATATCTCTCATGGTCTGAATACAAATCCAGGGTCCTTAGAAGACTCGGTTTTAGAATCTTCTTCAAAACAAGAGTCTGTGAATAAGAATATTCAGGCCAAGCAAGCTGATAATCAGGTCGTGAATAATTCTCAAGGCTTGATTACTAAATCAGGGTCATCGAAAGAGGATTGGACAAAAGTAAAGGGTAAGAGTTCCCCAAACAAAGGTACTCCGTTTAAATTTAAATCTTTTGAAACTCCTTTTGTGGATGCGCTTTTTCAAACAGAATTAGTGGTGAATAACAAATATGGTGCCCTGACATCTGAGTTAGGCCTTGCTAATGATTCTAGTAAGGCTTTGGTGGAGGAGGAATAAGATGATTCTAGTGACTCGGATATTAGTATGGGTTCAAAAGATTGGGGTGAAGTTGATGCAGATATTCTAGCAAGGAAACAAGCTAGAAAAGTGGCCAAGCAAGCTGTGAAAATCATGGCTACGAATTCTAGGTCCAATGAAGAAAATCCTAGCCTAATCGGGTTGGAAGAATGTGTTTTTGATATGAATAATATTTTGACAAATGAGGAACTAGAGTAGGCAAGCACCATTCAGAATGATGAAGTGCGTGCTAATTTCATTAGAGAGTCAGCCTTTAGAAAAGAGTATTTCAAGGAAAAAAAGGAGCAAATGGATAGAATGTCAACTAAGAAGAAAGCACAATCTCCTATTAAGCTTGTTCCGGGTGGTAATTATGCTTCAGATGAAAATGGAGAGGATTATGACTATGATGAAACCTATGATGATTCTGAAGATGTTTACAAGGAGTCTTATGGAGACTATGATTTAACTCAAGTTATTGCTGGTCTCATTCCCAAGAAGAAGAAATTTAGAGTTGGAAATAAGGGACGAAAACGTTTCTAGTTTTCTTATTTTTGCATGTTTTTTCGTGTTTAGGAGCTTATTTTATGAGTTCTTAGAGTTTTTTTTCCCCTTTGGTTTATGGGGGTGGGGAGGCCTAGAGCCTCCAATTTTGTAATTCTTATAATTACGTTTTTTTGCTTTAATAAACCATTTTAACCTAGCAAAAAAAAAAACTAATTCGGTTTGAAAAAAATCATCCACAAAAGGAGTTTCAAAGGATTTAAATTTAAAAGGTGTACCCTTAATAAGGGAGTTCTTACCCTTTACTGTAGTTCAATCCTCCTTACAAGTGTTAACCATCCCTAGCTTTGAATTAGATACAGAAGTAGCCTCCAAAATTGAGTTTGTCACGGGCCCTGGCTTTGAAGAAGTTTCCAATGAGTTTGGTACGGACCCAGGCTTTTGATTTGTATTCAAACTCTGTTTAATCACGGCGTTGTTGTTCAGAATTCTTCTTTGTCACGGAATGAGTTATTTCCAAATTTTGCTTGGACACGGAAGTTTGCTCCAAATTTTGCACGGACTGAATATTAGTCCCGGATTCGGTTTTCCTGTTAGACGTAATATCAGAATTCTCTTGCGTGATATCTGCATTGTCAACATGCACATAGTTTGTACGTTCAGCAAGAGCTGTTTTTGCTGCAATAGCGTTTTTACATCTAATCAATTTGAGCTGAGCTTCACGATATTCAATGAAAGAACTATTAAGCTCCTCCTCCAACTGTTACGCATTGTATTAGAAAAAGCCTTGATTTTCTCTCTCATGTGCGGTTTTTTCTCTCCAAAACTTTTTGGCGTTTTTTTTCTTAGGGTTTCAATTTTTTCCTCCATCCTTGATCATCTTTTGGTGATTTAGGATGGGGGAAACCCCTGTTTCTTCCACGAAATCTAATGGGGTTCATAAGGCTACGTTTGCTGATTTAGTCAAGGGGAAAAAACCCTATATGTTAACAGATTCTGATTTGTTATCCCTTCCAGAGGCGTCTTCATACCTTGAAGAACCAGCGTTAGTTTTACCTTTAGAACTAACTAAAGAAGGGAGGGATATTTTCCAGTTTAGTCTTATTGGAAGACTGAACTTTAAAGGTTTGAAACTTAATGAGGTCCAGAAAAGCTTGGAAGAACAATGGGGTTTTGGTGATGGAAGATGCAAGCTTGTTCCTATGACTAAGGGGTTTTTCATCATCAAGTTGATTTCTGCGGAGGATAAAGAGCGTGTATGGCATGGAGATTCATGGAAGGTTCGGAACCAAACCCTTAGGGTTATGAACTTTTACCCTAATTTTGATCCTGAAAAGCAAACCACGTCTCATGCTACAGTTTGGGTGAGTTTCCCTGGCTTATACATTGAATTATGGACAAAAGCAATTCTTCTATATATTGCAAAAATTCTTGGTAAACCAATTGCTATTGACCAGAAAACGTTGGATCATGATGTTGGTAATTATGCTGCTGTTCTTATTGACATTGATTTTGCAAAAGAGATTCCTAAAAGAATATATCTTAAAGCCAATGGTAAGGAGTTCTGGCAATATGTGGAAGTTCAAGATATGGAGAATGTTAAGTTTTGTTCTCATTGCAAATTTATGGGTCATAAATTTGAGAACTGTCAGGCAGCTCGTAAGATATTAGGGAATTCAGTTATGGATGGGAAACGAGTTTTGAATGATACAGAAGATAGCAATCCAAAAAAAAAAAAGATGGCAAGTTAAAAAATCTCAAACTGACGATATTATTTCCCATGAAAATCATGCAGATAACGTCAGTAAAGAAGATATTGCAGCAAATACAAAAACTGCAGTAGACAATGTTCAAAGAAATATGGTGAGTAATGGTAATGATAATGAGGTTATTGATCAGTCTGGGAAGGAGATCTAGTTCATGAGAATGCTGAAGCTAAGAAGTTGGAGGAGCAACTAGATAAAGCCTTTATTGATTATCGTGAGGCACAACTCGATTTGGTCCGGTGTAAGAATGCTATTGCATCAAAAGCAGACGTTGTTGTACGTAAAGTTGCAAGTTCTGGGACGTCAAAAGACTCCAGTTTGGATTCATTGTCTGGGACTAAGAATGATACAGCTCCAGTTCCAAACCAAAACTCTGAACACAATGCCGTGTCTAAGCAAAATTTGGAAGGCACGTCAGTTGTGGTTTTGGAAGGAATATCCGTAAATCCTAATATGGCAGGAAACGATTTTATTTCTAAATATGGAAATTCCGTGTCAGTGAACAAGTCTGAAAATATGTCTGTGTCTAAGCAAGCTCAGGCCAAGCTAGTGGATAGACAGTCCGGTGTACAACAAGGATTCTGATCGTACAGATTTGTCCGTATCCAAGCAAACAACAGCAACTCATATTCAGGCCGTGGCTGATTTGGATACTTCTTCAAAGCGTGAATCTATGACCAAGAATAAGTCCAAGCAAACTGATCTTCAGGACGTTATACCAGGGTCTATCTCAGTTTTGAATTCTACTTCTGCTTCTAATTCTAAACCAGGATCATCTAAAGAGGATTGGAAAACAGTAAAGAGTAAGAGCTCTCCAAACAAAGGTACTCCTTTTAAATTTAAATCTTTTGAGACTACATTTGTGGATGAGATTTTTCAAACAGATTTAGTGGTGAATAACAAATATGGTGCCCTGGCATCTGAGTTAAGCCTTGCTAATGATTCTAGTAAGGCTTTGGTGGAGGAGGAACAAGATGATTCTAGTGACTCGGATATTAGTATGGGTTCAAAAGATTGGGGTGAAGTTGATGCAGATATTCTAGCAAGGAAACAAGCTAGAAAAGTGGCCAAGCAAGCTGCGAAAATCATGGCTACGAATTCTAGGTCCAATGAAGAAAATCCTAGCCTAATCGGGTTGGACGAATGTGTTTTTGATATGAATAACATTTTGACAAATGAGGAACTAGAGGAGGCAAGCACCATTCAGATTAATGAAGTGCGTGCTAATTTCATTAAAGATTCAACCTTTAGAAAAGAGTATTTCAAGGAAAAAAAGGAGCAAATGGATAGAATGTCAACTAAGAAGAAGGCACAATCTCCTATTAAGCTTGTTCCGGGTGGTAATTATGCTTCAGATGAAAATGGAGAGGATTATGACTATGATGAAACCTATGATGATTCTGAAGATGTTTACAAGGAGTCTTATGGAGACTATGATTTGACTCAAATTATTGCTGGTCTCATTCCCAAGAAGAAGAAATTTAGAGTTGGTAACAAGGGACGAAAACGTTTTTAATTTTCTAGTTTTCTTTTTGCATGTTTTTTTGTGTTAAGGAGCTTATTTTATGAGTTTTTAGAGTTTTTTTTCCCCTTTGATTTATGGGGGTGGGGAGGCCTAGAGCCTCCTTTTTTGTAATTCTTGTAATTACGTTTTTTTGCTTTAATAAACCATTTTGACCTAGCAAAAAAAAAACCTCCTCCAACTGTTTATCATCAGCACACTCTTGGACATCATTAGAAACAACGTTATTATTTGTTGTAGCTAATTCTGACATAGTCTCTTTCCCTGACTGAATACCACCCCTTGCTGCAAAAACATCATCAGTTTTTCTTGCAAAATTAGTTGGGCTAACACCACTACGTGAATCATTAGAAGCACCAGATTTAGCATGATCTGCATGGGAAACATTCATATTAGACTTTCCACGTACTTCTGCCATGTTTGTAGAACTTTTAGCTTTATTAACTACAGAAGTTGAAGCAGTAAACTCGTCATTTGTTACCTCAACATATTCTGGAATAACAGGAATAATAGGAGCCTATTTTCCTTTCTCTTTAGATTTATCCATAGTTGAAGAACTCACAACACCTGTAGTATTTGCAATATACTTTTTAACCTGCCATTCCTTTTTATTTTTTGGAAACCCACCTGTAGATTCATTCAATTCATGTTTCCCTTCCATAACAGAACTCCCTAAGATCATACGAGCAGTAAGACAACTCTCAAATTTATGCCCCAATAATTTTACAATGAGTGCAAAACTTAAAATTCTCCATATCTTGTATTTCCACATATTGCCAAAACTCTATTCCATTAACTTTGAGTCGTATTCTTTTAGGAATTACGTTAGCAAAATCGAAGTCAATCAGCACAGCAGCATAATTACCAACATCATGGTCCAATGTTTTTTGATCTATCGCAATTGGTTTACCAAGAATTCTTGCAATGGAAAAAAGGATTTTTTTAGTCCACAATTCAATGAATAAGCCAGGAAAACTCACCCAAACTGTAGCATGAAATGTATTTTTCCTTTCTGGATCAAAGTTTGGGTAAAAATTCATCACCCTAAGAGCTTGATTTTGGACCTTCCATGAATCACCATGCCAAACTCGTTCTTTATCCTCTTCAAAAATCAGTTTGATGATGAAAAGCCCCCAAGTCATAGGAACCAGTTTGCACCTTCCATCACCAAGACCTCATTGTTCTTCTAAACTTTTTTGAACATCATTAAGTTTTAAACCTTTGAAGTTCAGTCTCCCAATAAGACTAAACTGGAAGATATCACGCCCTTCTTGAGTGAGTTCCACAGGTAAAACCAATGCTGGTTCTTCAAAATGTAATGACGCCTCAGGAAGAGATGTTAAATCAAAATCAGTTAGCATATAGGGTTTTTTACCCTTAACTAAATCAGCAAAACTCACAGTTTTAACCCCATGAGAAATCACGTTTGAAACCGGATTTTCCCCCATCCTAAATCACCAAAAGATGATCAAGGATGAAGGAAAAACGTGAAAAGTTTGAAACCCTAGGAAAAACTAATAATTTTGACGCCTACTAAGGGGATCGAACATGAAAGGAAAAAAAAAAGACCAAGAAGAACTAATCCAAATCCTAACAAAATTTCATCTATCTTGACTCAAATAGAAAGACAAAGCCAACACAAAAAGAAAGAGTTCATAAGAATGTTGTATTTTATATACGTTAACTCAAAAAAGTCTACACATTTCGTTATAAGTCGGAAATTGATTTCTGAGACTAAATTGTAAACTAGATAAACTCATCTTTAACAGAAAAAGTTTGAAAAATGTATTGTAATTACAATTAATATGTTCTAAGGCAATACCTCTAGTTAATATTGCATTTCTATGTACGTTGATTCAAGAAAATATGAAGGAAGTCAAATTTCACAATGGAAGAAAGATGAAAGACCAAGCAGAACTAATCCAAATCCTAACAAATTTCATCTATCTTGAATCAAATAGAAAGAGAAAGCCAACACAAAAAGAAAGAGTTCATAAAAATGTTATTTTATATACGTTAACTCAAAAAAGTCTACACACTTCGTTATAAGTCGGAAATTGATTTCTGAGACTAAATTGTAAACTAGATAAACTCATCTTTAACAGAAAAAGTTTGAAAAATGTATTGTAATCACAAATAATATGTTCTAAGGCATTACGTCTAGTAAAAATTGCCTTTCTATGTACGTTGATTCAAGAAAATATGAAAGAAGGCAAATTTCAGAATAGAAGAAGGATGAAAGACCAAGAAGTATATTTTTTTTTTGGCTAGGTCAAAATGGTTTATTAAAGCAAAAAAAAAAATTTTACAAGAATTACAAAATGGGAGGCTCTAGGCCTCCCCATCCCCATAAACCAAAGGGGAAAAAACTCTGAAAACTCATAAAATAAGCTCCTAAACACTTCAAAAATAACATAAAGAAGAAAACTAGGAAAATTAAAATCGTTTTCGCCCCTTGTTTCCAAGTCTAAAATTCTTCTTCTTGGGAATGAGACCAGCAATTATTTGAGTTCAATCATAGTCTCCATAAGGATCCTTGTATTCATCTTCATAATCATCATAAATTTCATCATAGTCATAATCCTCTCCATTTTCATCTGAAACATAATTACCACCCGGAACAAGCCTAATAGGAGATTGAGCTTTCTTCTTAGTTGACATTCTATCCATTTCCTACTTTTTTTCCTTGAAGTAGTATTGTCTAAAGGCTGGATCTCCAATGAACTTAGCACGCACTTCATCAATCTGAATAGTACTTGCTTCCTCTAGTTCCTCCTTAGACAAAATATTATCCATATCAAAAACATTTTCCTCCAACCCTGCTTGAATATCCTTGTTATGCTCACGGCTTGGAATTTCCTCATTAGACTTTGAATTCATAGCCATGATCTTGGCAGTTTGCTTGGCCACTTTTCTAGCTTGTTTCCTTGCTAGAATATCTGCATCCACTTCACCCCGATCTTTCGAACCCATACTATTATCTGAGTCACTAGAATCATCTTGTTCCTCCTCCACCAAAGCCTCACTAGAATCATTAGCAAGGCCTAACTCAGAAGCTAGGGCACCATACTTGTTATTCACCACTAATTCGGTTTGAAAAAAATCATCCACAAAAGGAGTTTCAAAGGATTTAAATTTAAAAGGTGTACCCTTAGTAGGGGAGTTCTTACCCTTTACTGTAGTTCAATCCTCCTTACAAGTGTTAACCATCCCTAGCTTTGAATTAGATACAGAAGTAGCCTCCAAAATTGAGTTTGTCACGGGCCTTGACTTTGAAGAAGTTTCCAATGAGTTTGGTACGGACCTAGGCTTTTGATTTGTATTCAAACTCTGTTTAATCACGGCGTTGTTGTTCAGAATTCTTCTTGGTCACGGAATGAGTTATTTCCAAATTTTGCTTGGACAAAGAAGTTTGCTCCAAATTTTGCACGGACTGAATATTAGTCCCGGATTCGGTTTTCCTGTTAGACGTAATATCAGAATTCTCTTCGTGATATCTGCATTGTCAACATGCACATAGTTTGTACGTTCAACAAGAGCTTTTTTTGCTGCAATAGCGTTTTTACATCTAATCAACTTGAGCTGAGCTTCACGATATTCAATGAAATAACTATTAAGCTCCTCCTCCAACTATTTATCATCAGCACACTCTTGGACATCATTAGAAAAAACGTTATTATTTGTTGTAGCTAATTCTGACATAGTCTCTTTCCCTGACTGAATACCACCCCTTGCTGCAAAAACATCATCAGTTTTGCTTGCAATATTAGTTGCGCTAACACCACTACGTGAATCATTAGAAGCACCAGATTTAGCATGATCTGCATGGGAAACATTCATATTAGACTTTACACGTACTTCTGCCATGTCTATAGAACTTTTAGCTTTATTAATTACAGAAGTTGAAGTAGTAAACTCGTCATTTGTTACCTCAACATATTCTGGAATAACAGGGATAATAGGAGCCTATTTTCCTTTCTCTTTAGATTTATCCATAGTTGAAGAACTCACAACACCTGTAATATTTGCAATATACTTTTTAACCTGCCATTCCTTTTTATTTTTTGGAAACCCACCTGTAGATTCATTCAATTCATGTTTCCCTTCCATAAAAGAACTCCCTAAGATCTTACGAGCAGTAAGACAACTCTCAAATTTATACCCCATAATTTTACAATGAGTGCAAAACTTAAAATTCTCCATATCTTGTATTTTTTATGGGGGTGGGGAGGCCTAGAGCCTCCAATTTTGTAATTCTTGTAATTACGTTTTTTTGCTTTAATAAACCATTTTGACCTAGCCAAAAAAAAACCATATCATGTATTTCCACATATTGCCAAAACTCCATTCCATTAGCTTTGAGTCGTATTCTTTTAGGAATTACCTTAGCAAAATCGATGTCAATCAGTACAGCAACATAATCACCAACATCATGGTCCAATGTTTTTTGATCTATCGCAATTGGTTTACCAAGAATTTTTGCAATGGAAAGAAGGATTTTTTAGTCCACAATTCAATGAATAAGCCAAGAAAACTCACCCAAACTGTAGCATGAGATGTATTTTTCCTCTCTGGATCAAAGTTAGGGTAAAAATTCATAACCCTAAGAGTTTGATTTTGGACCTTCCATGAATCACCATGCCAAACTCGTTCTTTATCCTATTCAGAAATCAGTTTGATGATGAAAAACCCCTAAGTCATAGGAACCAGTTTGCACCTTCCCTTTTTTTTTGCTAGGTCAAAATGGTTTATTAAGCAAAAAAACGTAATTACAAGAATTACAAAAAGGGAGGCTCAAGGCCTCCCCTCCCCCATAAACCAAAGGGGAGATAAATATCATCAAAATAGCTAACAAAATAAGCTCCTAAACACAAATAACTAACAAAAAGAAGGAAAGTAGGATTATCATCAAGTTCCTCCACCTCTTTCTTTGTTCTTATTTTTCGCATTTGGAGTCTTCATTCTTTTGGATTGAGCTTGTATTTCCTTTAATTGCACCTTCCATCACCAAGACCCATTGTTCTTCTAAACTTTTTTGAACATCATTAACTTTTAAACCTTTGAAGTTCAATCTCCCAATAAGACTAAACTGGAAGATATCACGCCCTTCTTGAGTGAGTTCCACAGGTAAAACCAATGCTGGTTCTTCAAAATGTAATGACGCCTCAGGAAGAGATGTTAAATCAAAATCTGTTAGCATATAGGGTTTTTTACCCTTAACTAAATCAGCAAAACTCACAGTTTTAACCCCATGAGAAATCACGTTTGAAACAGGATTTTTCCCCATCCTAAATCACCAAAAGATGATCAAGGATGAAGGAAAAACGTGAAAAAGCTTGAAACCCTAGGAAAAACTAATAATTTCAACGCCGACTAAGGGGATCGAACATGAAAGGAAAAAAAAAAGACCAAGAAGAACTAATCCAAATCCTAAAAAATTTCATCTATCTTGAATAAAATAGAAAGACAAAGCCAACACAAAAAGAAAGAGTTCATAAGAATGTTGTATTTTATATACGTTAACTCAAAAAAGTCTACACACTTCGTTATAATTCGGAAATTGATTTCTGAGACTAAATTGTAAACTAGATAAACTCATCTTTAACAGAAAAAGTTTGAAAAATGTATTGTAATTACAATTAATATGTTCTAAGGCAATACCTCTAGTAAAAATTACATTTCTATGTACGTTGATTCAAGAAAATATGAAGGAAGGGAAATTTCACAATAGAAGAAGGATGAAAGACGAAGAAGAACTAATCCAAATACTAACAAATTTCATCTATCTTGAATCAAATAGAAAGACAAAGAAAACACAAAAAGAAAGAGTTAATGTGGAATTTTATATACGTTAACTCAAAAAAGTCTACACACTTCGTTATAAGTCTGAAATTGATTTCTGAAACTAAATTGCAAACTAGATAAACTCATCTTTAACAGAAAAAGTTTGAAAAATGTATTGTAATCACAAATAATATGTTCTAAGGCATTACGTCTAGTAAAAATTGCATTTCTATGTACGTTGGTTCAAGAAAATATATTAAGGAAGTCAATTTCACAATAGAAGAAAGATGAAAGACCAAGAAGAACTAATCCAAATCCTAAAAAATTTCATATATCTTGAATCAAATAGAAATACAAAGCCAACACAAAAAGAATGAGTTCATAAAAATTATGAATTTTATATACGTTAACTCAAAAAAGTCTACACACTTCGTTATAAGTCGGAAATTGATTTCTGAGACTAAATCGTAAACTAGATAAACTCATCTTTAACAGAAAAAGTTTGAAAAATGTATTGTAATCACAAATAATATGTTCTAAAGCATTACGTCTAGTAAAAATTGCATTTCTATGTACGTTGGTTCAAGAAAATATGAAGGAAGTCTATTTAACAATAGAAGAAAGATGAAAGACCAAGAAGAACTAATCCAAATCCTAACAAATTTCATCTATCTTGAATCAAATAGAAAGACAAAGCCACAAGCAAAAAGATAAGGTTCATAAATTTTTTGAATTTTATATATGTTAACTCAAAAAAGTCTACACACTTCGTTATAAGTCGGAAATTGATTTTTGAGACTAAATTGTAAACTAGATAAACTCATCTTTAACAGAAAAGTTTGAAAAATGTATTGTAATTGCAATTAATATGTTCTAAGGCAATACCTCTAGTAAAAATTGCATTTCTATGTACGTTGATTCAAGAAAATATGAAGGAAGTCAAATTTCAGACTAGAATAAGGATAAAAGACCATGTAGAACTAATCCAAATCCTAACAAAGTTCTTCTATCTTGAATCAAATAGAAAGACAAAGCCAACACAAAAAGAAAGAGTTCATAAAAATGTTAAATTTTATATACGTTAACTCAAAAAAGTCTACACACTTCGTTATAAGTCTGAAATTGATTTCTGAACCTAAATTGTAAACTAGATAAACTCATCTTTAACATAAAATTTTTGAAAAATGTATTGTAGTCACAAATAATATGTTCTAAGGCATTACGTCTAGTAAAAATTGCATTTTCATGTACGTTGATTCAAGAAAATATGAAGAAAGTCAAATTTCACAATAGAAGAAGGACGAAAGACCATGCAGAACTAATCCAAATCCTAACAAATTTCATCTATCTTGAATCAAATAGTAAGTCAAAGCCAATACAAAAAGAAAGAGTTCATAAAATTTTTGAATTTTATGTACGTTAACTTAAAAAAGTCTACACACTTTGTTATATGTCGGAAATTGATTTCTGAAACTAAATCGTAAACTAAATAAACTCATCTTTAACAGAAAAAGTTTGAAAAATGTATTGTAATCACAAATAATATGTTAAGCATTACGCCAAGTAAAAATTGCATTTCTATGTACGTTGATTCAAGAAAATATGAAGGAAGGCAAATTTCACAATAGAAGAAGGATGAAAGACCAAGAAGAACTAATCCAAATCCTAACAAACTTCATCTATCTTGAATCAAATAGAAAAGACAGATCCAACACAAAAAGAAAGAGTTCATAAAAATGTTGAATTTTATATACGTTAACTCAAAAAAGGCTACACACTTCGTTACAAGTCTAAAATTGATTTCTGAAACTAAATTGTAAACTAGATAAACTCATATTTAACAGAAAAAGTTTGAAAAATGTATTGTAATCACAAATAATATGTTCTAAGGCATTATATCTAGTAAAAACTGCATTTCTATGTACGTTGACTCAAGGAAATATGAAGGAACTCAAATTTCAAAATAGAAGAAGGATGAAAAACCATCCAGAACTAATCCAAATTCTAAAAAATTTCATCTATTTGAATCAAATTGAAAGACAAAGCCAATACAAAAATAAAGAGTTCATAAAAATGTTGAATTTTATATACGTTAACTCAAAAAAGGCTACACATTTCGTTATAAGTCTGAAGTTGATTTCTGAAACTAAATTGTAAACTAGATAAACTAATCTTTAACAGAAAAAGTTTGAAAAATGTATTGTAATCACAAATAATATGTTCTAAGGTATTATGTCTAGTAAAAATTGCATTTCTATGTATATTAATTCAAGAAAATATGAAGGAAGTCAAATGTCACAATATAAGAAGGATGAAAAACCAGCCAGAACTAATCCAAATTCTAACAAATTTCATCTATTTTAATCGAATTTAAAGACAAAGCCAATACAAAAATAAAGAGTTCATAAAAATGTTGAATTTTTTATACGTTAACTTAATAAAGTTTACACACTTCGTTATAAGTCGGAAGTTGATTTCTGAGACTAAATTATAAACTAGATAAACCCATCTTTAACAGAAAAAGTTTGAAAATGTATTGTAATTACAATTAACATGTTCTAAGGCAATAGCTCTAGTAAAAATTGCATTTCTATGTACGTTGATTCAAGAAATATGAAGGAAGTCAAATTTCACACTAGAAGAAGGATGAAAGACCATGTAGAACTAATCCAAATCCTAACAAATTTAATCTATCTTGAATAAAATTGAAATACAAAGCTAACACAAAAAGAAAGAGTTCATAAAAATGTTGAATTTTATGTACGTTAACTCAAAAAAATCTACACACTTCGTTATATGTCTGAAATTGATTTCTGAAACTAAATTGTAAACTAGATAAACTCATCTTCAACAGAAAAAGTTTTAAAAATGTATTCTAATCACAAATAATATGTTCTAAGGCATTACGTCTAGTAAAAATTTTGTTTCTGTGTACGTTGATTCAAGAATATATGAAGGAAGTCAATTTCACGATAAAAGAAAGATGAAAGACCAAGAAGAACTAATCCAAATCCTAAAAAATTTCATCTATCTTGAATCAAATAGAAACACAAAGCCAACACAAAAAGAATGAGTTCATAAAAATTATGAATTTTATATACGTTAACTCAGAAAAGTCTACACACTTCGTTATAAGTCGGAAATTGATTTCTGAGACTAAATCGTAAACTAGATAAACTCATCTTTGACAGAAAAAGTTTGAAAAATGTATTGTAATCACAAACAATATGTTCTAAAGCATTACATCTAGTAAAAATTGCATTTCTATGTACGTTGGTTCAAGAAAATATGAAGGAAGTCTATTTAACAATAGAAGAAAG
This sequence comes from Papaver somniferum, assembly GCF_003573695.1. Classification (NCBI taxonomy): domain Eukaryota; kingdom Viridiplantae; phylum Streptophyta; class Magnoliopsida; order Ranunculales; family Papaveraceae; genus Papaver; species Papaver somniferum. The sequence goes on from NW_020648526.1 coordinate 74,792, forward strand.
ATGAAAGACCAAGAAGAACTAATCCAAATCCTAACAAATTTCATCTATCTTGAATCAAATAGAAAGACAAATCCAACACAAAAAGATAAGCTTCATAAATTTTTTAAATTATATATATGTTAACTCAAAAAAGTCTACACACTTCGTTATAAGTCGGAAATTGATTTTTGAGACTAAATTGTAAACTAGATAAACTCATCTTTAACAGAAAATTTTGAAAAATGTATTGTAATTGCAATTAATATGTTAAGGCAATACCTCTAGTAAAAATTGCATTTCTATGTACGTTGATTCAAGAAAATATGAAGGAAGTCAAATTTCATACTAGAATAAGGATAAAAGACCATATAGAACTAATCCAAATCCTAACAAATTTGTTCTATCTTGAATTAAATAGAAATACAAAGCCAACACAAAAAGAAAGAGTTCATAAAAATATTAAATTTTATATACGTTAACTCAAAAAAGTCAACACACTTCGTTATAAGTCTGAAATTGATTTCTGAACCTAAATTGTAAACTAGATAAACTCATCTTTAACATAAAAAGTTTGAAAAATGTATTGTAATCACAAATAATATGTTCTAAAGCATTACGTCTAGTAAAAATTGCATTTTCATGTACGTTGATTTAAGAAAATATGAAGAAAGTCAAATTTCACAATAGAAGAAGGACGAAAGACCATGCAGAACTAATCCAAATCCTAACAAATTTCATCTATCTTGAATCAAATAGTAAGATAAAGCCAATACAAAAAGAAAGAGTCATAAAATTTTTGAATTTTATGTACGTTAACTTAAAAATGTCTACACACTTTGTTATATGTCAGGAATTGATTTCTGAGACTAAATCGTAAACTAAATAAACTCATCTTTTACAGAAAAAGTTTGAAAAATGTATTGTAATCACAAATAATATGTTCTAAAGCATTACGCCAAGTAAAAATTGCATTTCTATGTATGTTGATTCAAGAAAATATGAAGGAAGGCAAATTTCACAATAGAAGAAGGATGAAAGACCAAGAAGAACTAATCCAAATCCTAAAAAATTTCATCTATCTTGAATCAAATAGAAAAGACAGAGCCAACACAAAAAGAAAGAGTTCATAAAAATGTTGAATTTTATATACGTTAACTCAAAAAAGCTACACACTTCGTTACAAGTCCGAAATTGATTTCTGAAACTAAATTGTAAACTAGATAAACTCATCTTTAACAGAAAAATTTTGAAAAATGTATTGTAATCACAAATAATATGTTCTAAGGCATTATGACTAGTAAAAACTGCTTTTCTATGTACGTTGACTCAAGAAAATATGAAGGAAGGGAAATTTCACAATAGAAGAAGGATGAAAGACCAAGCAGAACTAATCCAAATCCTAACAAATTTCATCTATCTTGAATCAAATAGAAAAAACAGAGTTAACACAAAAATAAAGAGTTCATAAAAATGTTGAATTTTATATACGTTAACTCAAAAAAGGCTACACACTTCGTTACAAGTCTGAAATTGATTTCTGAAATTAAATTGTAAACTAGATAAACTCATCTTTAACAGAAAAAGTTTGAAAAATGTAATGTAATCACAAATAATATGTTCTAAGGCATTATGTCTAGTAAAAACTGCATTTCTATGTACGTTGATTCAAGAAAATATGAAGGAACTCAAATTTCACAATAGAAGAAGAATGAAAAACCAGCCAGAACTAATCCAAATTCTAACAAATTTTATCTATTTGAATCAAATTGTAAGACAAAGCCAATACAAAAATAAAGAGTTCATAAAAATGTTGCATTTTATATAAGTTAACTCAAAAAAGGCTACACATTTCGTTATAAGTCTGAAATT
>NW_020648526.1:76743-171743 GCF_003573695.1 Papaver somniferum
AATTTCACACTAGAAGAAGGATGAAAGACCATGTAGAACTAATCCAAATCCTAACAAATTTAATCTATCTTGAATCAAATAGAAATACAAAGCTAACACAAAAAGAAAGAGTTCATAAAAATGTTGAATTTTATGTACGCTAACTCAAAAAAGTCTACACACTTCGTTATATGTCTGAAATTGATTTCTTAAACTAAATTGTAAACTAGATAAACTCATCTTTAACAGAATAAGTTTGAAAAATGTATTTAGTCACAAATAATATGTTCTAAGGCATTACGTCTAGTAAAAATTGCATTTCTATGTACGTTGATTCAAGAAAATATGAAGGAAGTCAAATTTCACAATAGAAGAAGGATGAAAGACCATGCATAACTAATCCAAATCCTAACAAATTTCATCTATCTTGAATCAAATAGAAAGATAAAGCCAACACAAATGAAAGAGTTCATAACATTTTGAATTTTATATACGTTAATTCAAAAAAGTCTACAAGTCGGAAATTGATTTCTGAAACTAAATCGTAAACTATATAAACTCATCTTTAATAGGAAAAGTTTGAAAAATGTATTGTAATCACAAATAATATGTTCTAAAGCATTACGTCAAGTAAAAATTGCATTTCTATGTACGTTGATTCAAGAAAATATGAAGGAAGGCAAATTTCACAATAGAAGAAGGATGAAAGACCAAGAAGAACTAATCCAAATCCTAACAAATTTCATCTATCTTGAATCAAATAGAAAGACAGAGCCAACACAAAAAGAAAGAGTTCATAAAAATGTTGAATTTTATATAAGTTAACTCAAAAAAGGCTACACATTTCGTTATAAGTCTGAAATTGATTTCTGAAACTAAATTGTAAACTAGGTAAACTCATCTTTAACAGAAAAAGTTTGAAAAATGTATTGTAATCACAATTAATATGTTCTAAGGCAATACGTCTGGTAAAAATTGCATTTCTATGTACGTTGATTCAAGAAAACAAGAAGGAAGTCAAAGTTCACAATAGAAGAAGGGTGAAAGACCATGCATAACTAATCCAAATACTAAAAAATTTCATCTATCTTGAATCAAATAGAAAGACAAAGCCAACACAAATGAAAGAGTTCATAAAATTTTGAATTTTATATACGTTAACTCAAAAAAGTCTACAAGTCGGAAATTGATTTCTGAGACTAAATCGTAAACTAAATAAACTCATCTTTTACAGAAAAAGTTTGAAAAATGTATTGTAATCACAAATAATATGTTCTAAAGCATTACGCCAAGTAAAAATTGCATTTCTATGTACGTTGATTCAAGAAAATATGAAGGAAGGAAAATTAAACAATAGAAGAAGGATGAAAGACCAAGAAGAACTAATCCAAATCCTAAAAAATTTCATCTATCTTGAATCAAATAGAAAAGACAGAGCCAACACAAAAAGAAAGAGTTCATAAAAATGTTGAATTTTATATACGTTAACTCAAAAAAAGCTACACACTTCGTTACAAGTCCGAAATTGATTTCTGAAACTAAATTGTAAACTAGATAAACTCATCTTTAACAGAAAAAGTTTGAAAAATGTATTGTAATCACAAATAATATGTTCTAAGGCATTATGACTAGTAAAAACTGCTTTTCTATGTACGTTGACTCAAGAAAATATGAAGGAACTCAAATTTCACAATAGAAGAAGGATGAAAAACCAGCCCAGAACTAATCCAAATTCTAACAAATTTCATCTATTTGAATCAAATTGAAAGACAAAGCCAATACAAAAATAAAGAGTTCATAAAAATGTTGAATTTTATATACGTTAACTCAAAAAAGGCTACACATTTCGTTATAAGTCTGAAATTTATTTCTGAAGCTAAATTGTAAACTAGATAAACTAATCTTTAACAGAAAAAGTTTGAAAAATGTATTGTAATCACAAATAATATGTTCTAAGGCATTATGTCTAGTAAAAATTGCATTTTTATGTACATTAATTCAAGAAAATATGAAGGAAGTCAAATGTCACAATATAAAAAGGATGAAAAACCAGCCAGAACTAATCCAAATTCTGACAAATTTCATCTATTTGAATCGAATTTAAAGACAAAGCCAATACAAAAATAAAGAGTTCATAAAAATATTGAATTTTTTATACGTTAACTTAATAAAGTTTACACACTTCGTTATAAGTCGGAAGTTGATTTCTGAGACTAAATTGAAAACTAGATAAACTCATCTTTAACAGAAAAAGTATTAAAAATGTATTGTAATTACAATTAACATGTTCTAAGGCAATAGCTCTAGTAAAAATTGCATTTCTATGTACGTTGATTCAAGAAATACGAAGGAAGTCAAATTTTACACTAGAAGAAGGATGAAAGACCATGTAGAACTAATCCAAATCCTAACAAATTTAATCTATCTTGAATCAAATAGAAATACAAAGCTAACACAAAAAGAAAGAGTTCATAAAAATGTTGAATTTTATGTACGTTAACTCAAAAAAGTATACACACTTCGTTATATGTCTGAAATTGATTTCTGAAACTAAATTGTAAACTAGATAAACTCATCTTTAACAGAAAAAGTTTGAAAAATGTATTCTAGTCACAAATAATATGTTCTAAGGCATTACGGCTAGTAAAAATTGCATTTCTATGTACGTTGATTCAAGAAAATATGAAGGAAGTCAAATTTCACAATAAAAGAAGGATGAAAGACCATGCATAACTAATCCAAATCCTAACAAATTTCATCTATCTTGAATCAAATAGAAAGATAAAGCCAACAAAAATGAAAGAGTTCATAAAATTTTGAATTTTATATACGTTAACTCAAAAAAGTCTACAAGTCGGAAATTGATTTCTGAGACTAAATCGTAAACTAGATAAACTCATCTTTAATAGGAAAAGTTTGAAAAATGTATTGTAATCACAAATAATATGTTCTAAAGCATTACGTCAAGTAAATATTGCATTTCTATGTACGTTGATTCAAGAAAATATGAAGGAAGGCAAATTTCACAATAGAAGAAGGATGAAAGACCAAGAAGAACTAATCCAAATCCTAACAAATTTCATCTATCTTGAATCAAATAGAAAGACAGAGCCAACACAAAAGAAAGAACTCATAAAAATGTTGAATTTTATATAAGTTAACTCAAAAAAGGCTACACACTTCGTTATAAGTCTGAAATTGATTTCTGAAACTAAATTGTAAACTAGATAAACTCATCTTTAACATAAAAAGTTTGAAAAATGTATTGTAGTCACAAATAATATGTTCTAAGGCATTATGTCTAGTAAAAATTGCATTTTCATGTACGTTGATTCAAGAAAATATGAAGAAAGACAAATTTCACTATAGAAGAAGGACGAAAGACCATGCAGAACTAATCCAAATCCTAACAAATTTCATCTATCTTGAATCAAATAGTAAGATAAAGCCCATACAAAAATAAAGAGTCATAAAAATTTTGAATTTTATGTACGTTAACTTAAAAAAGTCTACACACTTTGTTATATGTCAGGAATTGATTTCTGAGACTAAATCGTAAACTAAATAACTCATCTTTTACAGAAAAAGTTTGAAAAATGTATTGTAATCACAAATAATATGTTCTAAAGCATTACGCCAAGTAAAAATTGCATTTCTATGTACGTTGATTCAAGAAAATATGAAGGAAGGCAAATTTCACAATAGAAGAAGGATGAAAGACCAAGAAGAACTAATCCAAATCCTAACAAATTTCATCTATCTTGAATCAAATAGAAAGACAGAGCCAACACAAAAAGAAAGAGTTCATAAAAATGTTGAACTTTATATAAGTTAACTCAAAAACGGCTACACACTTCGTTATAAGTCTGAAATTGATTTCTGAACCTAAACTGTAAACTAGATAAACTCATCTTTAACATAAAAAGTTTGAAAAATGTATTGTAGTCACAAATATTATGTTCTAAGGCATTATGTCTAGTAAAAATTGCATTTTCATGTACGTTGATTCAAGAAAATATGAAGAAAGACAAATTTCACAATAGAAGAAGGACGAAAGACCATGCAGAACTAATCCAAATCCTAACAAATTTCATCTATCTTGAATCAAATAGTAAGATAAAGCCAATATAAAAAGAAAGAGTCATAAAAATTTTGAATTTTATGTACGTTAACTTAAAAAAGTCTACACACTTTGTTATATGTCAGGAATTGATTTCTGAGACTAAAGCGTAAACTAAATAAACTCATCTTTTACAGAAAAAGTTTGAAAAATGTATTGTAATCACAAATAATATGTTCTAAAGCATTACGCCAAGTAAAAATTGCATTTCTATGTATGTTGATTCAAGAAAATATGAAGGAAGGAAAATTTCACAATAGAAGAAGGATGAAAGACCAAGAAGAACTAATCCAAATCCTAACAAATTTCATCTATCTTGAATCAAATAGAAAAGACAGAGCCAACACAAAAAGAAAGAGTTCATAAAAATGTTGAATTTTATATACATTAACTCAAAAAAGGCTACACACTTCGTTACAAGTCTGAAATTGATTTCTGAAACTAAATTGTAAACTAGATAAACTCATCTTTAACAGAAAAAGTTTGAAAAATGTATTGTAATCACAAATAATATGTTCTAAGGCATTACGTCTAGTAAAAATTGCATTTCTATGTACGTTGATTCAAGAAAATATGAAGGAAGTCAAAGTTCACAATAGAAGAAGGATGAAATACCATGCATAACTAATCCAAATCCTAACAAATTTCATCTATCTTGAATCAAATAGAAAGACAGAGCCAACACAAAAAGAAAGAGTTCATAAAAATGTTGAATTTTATATAAGTTAACTCAAAAAAGGCTACACACTTCGTTATAAGTCTGAAATTGACTTCTGAAACTAAATTGTAAACTAGGTAAACTCATCTTTAACATAAAAAGTTTGAAAGATGTATTGTAATCACAAATAATATGTTCTTAAGCATTACTTTAAGTAAATATTGCATTTCTATGTACGTTGATTCAAGAAAATATGAAGGAAAGCAAATTTCACAATAGAAGAAGGATGAATGACCAAGAAGAACTAATCCAAATCTAACAAATTTCATCTATCTTGAATCAAATAGAAAGGCAGAGCCAACACAAAAACAAAGAGTTCATAAAAATGTTGAACTTTATATAAGTTAACTCAAAAAAGGCTACACACTTCGTTATAAGTCTGAAATTGATTTCTGAACCTAAATTGTAAACTAGATAAACTCATCTTTAACATAAAAAGTTTGAAAAATGTATTTTAGTCACAAATAATATGTTCTAAGGCATTATGTCTAGTAAAAATTGCATTTTCATGTACGTTGATTCAAGAAAATATGAAGAAAGACAAATTTCACAATAGAAGAAGGACGAAAGACCATGCAGAACTAATCCAAATCCTAACAAATTTCATCTATCTTGAATCAAATAGTAAGATAAAGCCAATACAAAAAGAAAGAGTCATAAATTTTTTGAATTTTATGTACGTTAACTTAAAAAAGTCTACACACTTTATTATATGTCAGGAATTGATTTCTGAGACTAAATCGTAAACTAAATAAACTCATCTTTTACAGAAAAAGTTTTAAAAATATATTGTAATCACAAATAATATGTTCTAAAGCATTACGCCAAGTAAAAATTGCATTTCTATGTACGTTGATTCAAGAAAATATGAAGGAAGGCAAATTTCACAATAGAAGAAGGATGAAAGACCAAGCAGAACTAATCCAAATCCTAACAAATTTCATCTATCTTGAATCAAATAGAAAAGACAGAGTTAACACAAAAAGAAAGAGTTCATAAAAATGTTGAATTTTATATACGTTAACTCAAAAAAGGCTACACACTTCGTTACAAGTTTGAAATTGATTTCTGAAACTAAATTGTAAACTAGATAAACTCATCTTTAACAGAAAAAGTTTGAAAAATGTATTGTAATCACAAATAATATGTTCTAAGGCATTATGTCTAGTAAAAACTGCATTTCTATGTACGTTGACTCAAGAAAATATGAAGGAACTCAAATTTCACAATAGAAGAAGAATGAAAAACCAGCCAGAACTAATCCAAATTCTAACAAATTTTATCTATTTGAATCAAATTGAAAGACAAAGCCAATACAAAAATAAAGAGTTCATAAAAATGTTGAATTTTATATAAGTTAACTCAAAAAAGGCTACACATTTCGTTATAAGTCTGAAATTTATTTCTGAAACTAAATTGTAAACTAGATAAACTAATCTTTAACAGAAAAAGTTTGAAAAATGTATTTTAATCACAAATAATATGTTCTAAGGCATTATGTCTAGTAAAAATTGCATTTCTATGTACATTAATTCAAGAAAATATGAAAGAAGTCAAATGTCACAATATAAGAAGGATGAAAAACCATCCAGAACTAATCCAAATTCTAACAAATTTCATCTATTTGAATCGAATTTAAAGACAAAGCCAATACAAAAATAAAGAGTTCATAAAAATGTTGAATTTTTTTATACGTTAACTTAATAAAGTTTACACACTTCGTTATAAGTTGGAAGTTGATGTCTGAGACTAAATTGTAAACTAGATAAACTCATCTTTAACAGAAAAAGTTTGAAAAATGTATTGTAATTACAATTAACATGTTCAAAGGCAATAGCTCTAGTAAAAATTGCATTTCTATGTACGTTGATTCAAGAAATATGAAGGAAGTCAAATTTCACACTAGAAGAAGGATGAAAGACCATGTAGAACTAATCCAAATCCTAACAAATTTAATCTATCTTGAATCAAATAGAAATACAAAGCTAACACAAAAAGAAAGAGTTCATAAAAATGTTGAATTTTATGTACGCTAACTCAAAAAAGTCTACACACTTCGTTATATGTCTGAAATTGATTTCTTAAACTAAATTGTAAACTAGATAAACTCATCTTTAACAGAATAAGTTTGAAAAATGTATTTAGTCACAAATAATATGTTCTAAGGCATTACGTCTAGTAAAAATTGCATTTCTATGTACGTTGATTCAAGAAAATATGAAGGAAGTCAAATTTCACAATAGAAGAAGGATGAAAGACCATGCATAACTAATCCAAATCCTAACAAATTTCATCTATCTTGAATCAAATAGAAAGATAAAGCCAACACAAATGAAAGAGTTCATAACATTTTGAATTTTATATACGTTAATTCAAAAAAGTCTACAAGTCGGAAATTGATTTCTGAAACTAAATCGTAAACTAGATAAACTCATCTTTAATAGGAAAAGTTTTAAAAATGTATTGTAATCACAAATAATATGTTCTAAAGCATTACGTCAAGTAAAAATTGCATTTCTATGTACGTTGATTCAAGAAAATATGAAGGAAGGCAAATTTCACAATAGAAGAAGGATGAAAGACCAAGAAGAACTAATCCAAATCCTAACAAATTTCATCTATCTTGAATCAAATAGAAAGACAGAGCCACCACAAAAAGAAAGAGTTCATAAAAATGTTGAATTTTATATAAGTTAACTCAAAAAAGGCTACACATTTCGTTATAAGTCTGAAATTGATTTCTGAAACTAAATTGTAAACTAGGTAAACTCATCTTTAACAGAAAAAGTTTGAAAAATGTATTGTAATCACAATTAATATGTTCTAAGGCAATACGTCTGGTAAAAATTGCATTTCTATGTACGTTGATTCAAGAAAATATGAAGGTAGGAAAATTTCACAATAGAAGAAGGATGAAAGACCAAGAAGAACTAATCCAAATCCTAAAAACTTTCATCTATCTTGAATCAAATAGAAAAGACAGAGCCTACACAAAAAGAAAGAGTTCATAAAAATGTTGAATTTTATATACGTTAACTCAAAAAAAGCTACACACTTCGTTACAATCCGAAATTGATTTCTGAAACTAAATTGTAAACTAGATAAACTCATCTTTAACAGAAAAAGTTTCAAAAATGTATTGTAATCACAAATAATATGTTCTAAGGCATTATGACTTGTAAAAACTGCTTTTCTATGTACGTTGACTCAAGAAAATATGAAGGAACTCAAATTTCACAATAGAAGAAGGATGAAAAACCAGCCCAGAACTAATCCAAATTCTAACAAATTTCATCTATTTGAATCAAATTGAAAGACAAAGCCAATACAAAAATAAAGAGTTCATAAAAATGTTGAATTTTATATACGTTAACTCAAAAAAGGCTACACATTTCGTTATAAGTCTGAAATTTATTTCTGAAGCTAAATTGTAAACTAGATAAACTAATCTTTAACAGAAAAAGTTTGAAAAATGTATTGTAATCACAAATAATATGTTCTAAGGCATTATGTCTAGTAAAAATTGCATTTCTATGTACATTAATTCAAGAAAATATGAAGGAAGTCAAATGTCACAATATAAAAAGGATGAAAAACCAGCCAGAACTAATCCAAATTCTAACAAATTTCATCTATTTGAATCGAATTTAAAGACAAAGCCAATACAAAAATAAAGAGTTCATAAAAATGTTGAATTTTTTATACGTTAACTTAATAAAGTTTACACACTTCGTTATAAGTCGGAAGTTGATTTCTGATACTAAATTGAAAACTAAATAAACTCATCTTTAACAGAAAAAGTTTGAAAAATGTATTGTAATTACAATTAACATGTTCTAAGGCAATAGCTCTAGTAAAAATTGCATTTCTATGTACGTTGATTCAAGAAATACGAAGGAAGTCAAATTTTACACTAGAAGAAGGATGAAAGACCATGTAGAACTATTCCAAATCATAACAAATTTAATCTATCTTGAATCAAATAGAAATACAAAGCTAACACAAAAAGAAAGAGTTCATAAAAATGTTGAATTTTATGTACGTTAACTCAAAAAATCTACACACTTCGTTATATGTCTGAAATTGATTTCTGAAACTAAATTGTAAACTAGATAAACTCATCTTTAACAGAAAAAGTTTGAAAAATGTATTCTAGTGACAAATAATATGTTCTAAGGCATTACGTCTAGTAAAAATTGCATTTCTATGTACGTTGATTCAAGAAAATATGAAGGAAGTCAAATTTCACAATAAAAGAAGGATGAAAGACCATGCATAACTAATCCAAATCCTAACAAATTTCATCTATCTTGAATCAAATAGAAAGATAAAGCCAACACAAATGAAAGAGTTCATAAAATTTTGAATTTTATATACGTTAATTCAAAAACGTCTACAAGTCGGAAATTGATTTCTGAGACTAAATCGTAAACTAGATAAACTCATCTTTAATAGGAAAAGTTTAAAAATGTATTGTAATCACAAATAATATGTTCTAAAGCATTACGTCAAGTAAAAATTGCATTTCTATGTACGTTGATTCAAGAAAATATGAAGGAAGGCAAATTTCACAATAGAAGAAGGATGAAAGACCAAGAAAAACTAATCCAAATCCTAACAAATTTCATTTATCTTAAATCAAATAGAAAGACAGAGCCAACACAAAAAGAAAGAGTTCATAAAAATGTTGAATTTTATATAAGTTAACTCAAAAAAGGCTACATACTTCGTTATAAGTTTGAAATTGATTTCTGAACCTAAATTGTAAACTAGATAAACTCATCTTTAACATAAAAAGTTTGAAAAATGTATTGTAATCACAAATAATATGTTCTAAGGCATTATGTCTAGTAAAAATTGCATTTCTATGTACATTAATTCAAGAAAATATGAAGGAAGTCAAATGTCACAATATAAGAAGGATGAAAAACCATCCAGAACTAATCCAAATTCTAACAAATTTCATCTATTTGAATCGAATTTAAAGACAAAGCCAATACAAAAATAAAGAGTTCATATAAATGTTGAATTTTTTATACGTTAACTTAATAAAGTTTACACACTTCGTTATAAGTCGGAAGTTGATTTTTGAGACTAAATCGTAAACTAGATAAAATCATCTTTAATAGGAAAAGTTTGAAAAATGTATTATAATCACAAATAATATGTTCTAAAGCATTACGTCAAGTAAAAATTGCATTTCTATGTACGTTGATTCAAGAAAATATGAAGGAAGGAAAATTTCACAATAAAAGAAGGATGAAAGACCAAGAAGAACTAATCCAAATCCTAACAAATTTAATCTATCTTGAATCAAATAGAAATACAAAGCTAACACAAAAAGAAAGAGTTCATAAAAATGTTGAATTTTATGTACGCTAACTCAAAAAAGTCTACACACTTCGTTATATGTCTGAAATTGATTTCCTAAACTAAATTGTAAACTAGATTAACTCATCTTTAACAGAAAAAGTTTGAAAAATGTATTGTAGTCACAAATAATATGTTCTAAGGCATTACGTCTAGTAAAAATTGCATTTCTATGTATGTTGATTCAAGAAAATATGAAGGAAGTCAAATTTCACAATAGAAGAAGGATGAAAGACCATGCATAACTAATCCAAATCCTAACAAATTTCATCTATCTTGAATCAAATAGAAAGATAAAGCCAACACAAATGAAAGAGTTCATAACATTTTGAATTTAATATACGTTAATTCAAAAAAGTCTACAAGTCGGAAATTGATTTTTGAGACTAAATCGTAAACTAGATAAAATCATCTTTAATAGGAAAAGTTTGAAAAATGTATTGTAATCACAAATAATATGTTCTAAAGCATTACGTCAAGTAAAAATTGCATTTCTATGTACGTTGATTCAAGAAAATATGAAGGAAGGAAAATTTCACAATAAAAGAAGGATGAAAGACCAAGAAGAACTAATCCAAATCCTAACAAATTTCATCTATCTTGAATCAAATAGAAAGACAGAGCCAACACAAAAAGAAAGAGTTCATAAAAATGTTGAATTTTATATACGTTAACTCAAAAAAGGCTACACACTTTGTTATAAGTCTGAAATTGATTTCTGAAACTAAATTGTAAACTAGATAAACTCATCTTTAACAGAAAAAGTTTCAAAAATGTATTGTAATCACAAATAATATGTTCTAAGGCATTATGTCTAGTAAAAATTGCATTTCTATGTACATTGATTCAAGAAAATATGAAGGAAGTCAAATGTCACAATATAAAAAGGATGAAAAACCAGCCAGAACTAATCCAAATTCTAACAAATTTCATCTATTTGAATCGAATTTAAAGACAAAGCCAATACAAAAATAAAGAGTTCATAAAAATGTTGAATTTTTTATACGTTAACTTAATAAAGTTTACACACTTCGTTATAAGTCGGAAGTTGATTTCTGATACTAAATTGAAAACTAAATAAACTCATCTTTAACAGAAAAAGTTTGAAAAATGTATTGTAATTATAATTAACATGTTCTAAGGCAATAGCTCTAGTAAAAATTGCATTTCTATGTACGTTGATTCAAGAAATACGAAGGAAGTCAAATTTTACACTAGAAGAAGGATGAAAGACCATGTAGAACTAATCCAAATCATAACAAATTTAATCTATCTTGAATCAAATAGAAATACAAAGCTAACACAAAAAGAAAGAGTTCATAAAAATTTTGAATTTTATGTACGTTAACTCAAAAAAGTCTACACACTTCGTTATATGTCTGAAATTGATTTCTGAAACTAAATTGTAAACTAGATAAACTCATCTTTAACAGAAAAAGTTTGAAAAATGTATTCTAGTGACAAATAATATGTTCTAAGGCATTACGTCTAGTAAAAATTTCATTTCTATGTACGTTGATTCAAGAAAATATGAAGGAAGTCAAATTTCACAATAAAAGAAGGATGAAAGACCATGCATAACTAATCCAAATCCTAACAAATTTCATCTATCTTGAATCAAATAGAAAGATAAAGCCAACACAAATGAAAGAGTTCATAAAATTTTGAATTTTATATACGTTAATTCAAAAACGTCTACAAGTCGGAAATTGATTTCTGGGACTAAATCGTAAACTAGATAAACTCATCTTTAATAGGAAAAGTTTAAAAATGTATTGTAATCACAAATAATATGTTCTAAAGCATTACGTCAAGTAAAAATTGCATTTCTATGTACGTTGATTCAAGAAAATATGAAGGAAGGCAAATTTCACAATAGAAGAAGGATGAAAGACCAAGAAAAACTAATCCAAATCCTAACAAATTTCATCTATCTTGAATCAAATAGAAAGACAGAGCCAACACAAAAAGAAAGAGTTCATAAAAATGTTGAATTTTATATAAGTTAACTCAAAAAAGGCTACATACTTCGTTATAAGTTTGAAATTGATTTCTGAACCTAAATTGTAAACTAGATAAACTCATCTTTAACATAAAAAGTTTGAAAAATGTATTGTAATCACAAATAATATGTTCTAAGGCATTATGTCTAGTAAAAATTGCATTTCTATGTACATTAATTCAAGAAAATATGAAGGAAGTCAAATGTCACAATATAAGAAGGATGAAAAACCATCCAGAACTAATCCAAATTCTAACAAATTTCATCTATTTGAATCGAATTTAAAGACAAAGCCAATACAAAAATAAAGAGTTCATATAAATGTTGAATTTTTTATACGTTAACTTAATAAAGTTTACACACTTCGTTATAAGTCGGAAGTTGATTTCTGAGACTAAATTGTAAACTAGATAAACTCATCTTTAACAGAAAAAGTTTGAAAAATGTATTGTAATTACAATTAACATGTTCTAAAGCAATAGCTCTAGTAAAAATTGCATTTCTATGTACATTGGTTCAAGAAATATGAAGGAAGTCAAATTTCACACTAGAAGAAGGATGAAAGACATTGTAGAACTAATCCAAATCCTAACAAATTTAATCTATCTTGAATCAAATAGAAATACAAAGCTAACACAAAAAGAAAGAGTTCATAAAAATGTTGAATTTTATGTACGCTAACTCAAAAAAGTCTACACACTTCGTTATATGTCTGAAATTGATTTCCTAAACTAAATTGTAAACTAGATTAACTCATCTTTAACCGAAAAAGTTTGAAAAATGTATTGTAGTCACAAATAATATGTTCTAAGGCATTACGTCTAGTAAAAATTGCATTTCTATGTACGTTGATTCAAGAAAATATGAAGGAAGTCAAATTTCACAATAGAAGAAGGATGAAAGACCATGCATAACTAATCCAAATCCTAACAAATTTCATCTATCTTGAATCAAATAGAAAGATAAAGCCAACACAAATGAAAGAGTTCATAACATTTTGAATTTAATATACGTTAATTCAAAAAAGTCTACAAGTCGGAAATTGATTTCTGAGACTAAATCGTAAACTAGATAAAATCATCTTTAATAGGAAAAGTTTGAAAAATGTATTGTAATCACAAATAATATGTTCTAAAGCATTACGTCAAGTAAAAATTGCATTTCTATGTACGTTGATTCAAGAAAATATGAAGGAAGGAAAATTTCACAATAAAAGAAGGATGAAAGACCAAGAAGAACTAATCCAAATCCTAACAAATTTCATCTATCTTGAATCAAATAGAAAGACAGAGCCAACACAAAAAGAAAGAGTTCATAAAAATGTTGAATTTTATATAAGTTAACTCAAAAAAGGCTACACACTTCGTTATAAGTCTGAAATTGATTTCTAAAACTAAATTGTAAACTAGGTAAACTCATATTTAACAGAAAAAGTTTGAAAAATGTATTTTAATCATAATTAATATGTTCTAAGGCAATACGTCTGGTAAAATTTGCATTTCTATGTACGTTGATTCAAGAAAATATGAAGGAAGGAAAATTTCACAATAGAAGAAGGATGAAAGACCAAGAAGAACTACTCCAAATCCTAACCAATTTCATCTATCTTGAATCAAATAGAAAAGACAGTGCCAACACAAAAAGAAAGAGTTCATAAAAATGTTGAATTTTATATACGTTAACTCAAAAAAGGCTACACACTTCGTTATAAGTCTGAAATTGATTTCTGAAACTAAATTGTAAACTAGATAAACTCATCTTTAACAGAAAAAGTTTCAAAAATGTATTGTAATCACAAATAGTATGTTCTAAGGCATTACGTCTAGTAAAAATTGCATTTCTATGTACGTTGATTCAAGAAAACAAGAAGGAAGTCAAAGTTCACAATAGAAGAAGGATGAAAGACCATGCATAACTAATCCAAATCCTAACAAATTTAATCTATCTTGAATCAAATAGGAAGACAAAGCCAACACAAATGAAAGAGTTCATAAAATCTTGAATTTTATATACGTTAACTCAAAAAAGTTTACAAGTCGGAAATTGATTTCTGAGACTAAATCGTAAACTAGATAAACTCATCTTTAACATAAAAAGTTTGAAAATGTATTGTAATCACAAATAAGATGTTCTAAGGCAATACGTCTGGTAAAAATTGCATTTCTATGTACGTTGATTCAAGAAAATATGAAGGAAGGCAAATTTCACAATAGAAGAAGGATGAAAGACCAAGAAGAACTAATCCAAATCCTAACCAATTTCATCTATCTTGAATCAAATAGAAAAGACAGTGCCAACACAAAAAGAAAGAGTTCATAAAAATGTTGAATTTTATATACGTTAACTCAAAAAAGTCTACAAGTCGGAAATTAATTTCTAAGACTAAATCGTAAACTAGATACACCCATCTTTAACATAAAAAGTTTGAAAATGTATTGTAATCAGAAATAATATGTTCTAAGGCATTACGTCTAGTAAAAATTGCATTTCTATGTACGTTGATTCAAGAAAATATGAAGGAAGTCAAATTTCACAATAGAAGAAGGATGAAAGACCATCCAGAACTAACCCAAATTCTAACAAATTTCATCTATTTGAATCAAATTGAAAGACAAAGCCAATACAAAAATAAAGAGTTAATAAAAATGTTGAATTTTTTATACATTAACTCAAAAATGTCAACACACTGCGTTATAATTCGGAAATTAATTTCTGAGACTAAATTGTGAACTAGATAAACTCATTTTTAACTGAAAAAGTTTGAAAAATGTATTGTAATTACAATTAATATGTTCTAAGGCAATAGCTCTAGTAAAAATTGCATTTTTATGCACGTTGATTCAAGAAATATGAAGGAAGTCAAATTTCACACTAGAAGTAGGATGAAATACCATGTATAACTAATCCAAATCCTAACAAATTTCATCTATCTTGAATCGAATAGAAAGACAAGGCCAACACAAAAAGAAAGAGTTCATAAAAATGTTGAATTTTATATACGTTAACTCAAAAAAGTCTACACACTTCGTTATAAGTCTGAAATTGATTTCTGAAACTAAATTGTAAACTAGATAAATTCATCTTTAACAGGAAAGTTTGAAAATGTATTGTAATCACAAATAATATGTTCTAAGGCATTACGTCTAGTAAAAATTTCATTTCTATGTACGTTGATTCAAGAAAATATGAAGGAAGGCAAATTTCACAATAGAAGAAGGATGAAAGACCAAGAAGAACTAATCCAAATCCTAACCAATTTCATCTATCTTGAATCAAATAGAAAAGACAGAGCCAACACAAAAAGAAAGAGTTCATAAAAATGTTGAATTTTATATACGTTAACTCAAAAAAGGCTACACACTTTGTTATAAGTCTGAAATTGATTTCTGAAACTAAATTGTAAACTAGATAAACTCATCTTTAACAGAAAAAGTTTCAAAAATGTATTGTAATCACAAATAATATGTTCTAAGGCATTATGTCTAGTAAAAATTGCATTTCTATGTACATTGATTCAAGAAAATATGAAGGAAGTCAAATTTCACAATAGAAGAAGGATGAAAAACCAGCTAGAACTAATCCAAATTCTAACAAATTTCATCTATTTGAATCAAATTGAAAGACAAATACAATATAAAAATAAAGAGTTCATAAAAATGTTGAATTTTTTATACGTTAACTCAAAAAAGTCTACACACTTCGTTATAAGTCAGAAGTTGATTTCTGAGACTAAATTTTAAACTAGATAAACTCATTTTTAACAGAAAAACTTTGAAAAATGTATTGTAACTACAATTAACATGTTCTAAAGCAATAGCTCTAGTAAAAATTGCATTTCTATGTACGTTGATTTAAGAAATATGAAGGAAGTCAAATTTCACACTAGAAGAAGGATGAAAGAACATTTAGAACTAATCCAAATCCTAACAAATTTAATCTATCTTGAATCAAATAGAAAGACAAAGCCAACACAAAAAGAAAGAGTTCATAAAAATCTGCTCATGCAGACCATGCAAAGTCCGGGATAAACCAAAACTCTAAAGCTTAGTCCGTGTCTGAGTTCGAAACCCAAATAAGAGTCGTGAACAATGCTAAACTCCAGGCCGTGAACAAAGAAACTTCCGAAGCTGTTGGAACTACAGCTAAAGAAGATAATGCACGTACAGATTCTATCAATGCAGGCCATGCAGGTCAGTCCGTGGTTGATTTGATAAAACTTAAAACACTCCTACTGACGTTATTAATGCTAATCAGTTGGAAAAGGAGCTTTCTAAATCTGCTGCTGAGTTGCGTGAGGCTCAGATGAAGTTTATTCATTGTAAAAATACTATTGCAGCTCAGAAAGATATAGCTTTACGTAAAAATCAGGAAGACATGGCTGCACAGAGTTTTTCTAAAGAAGAATGGACTGAAGTGAAAGGAAAGAAACCCCCTAGCAAAGGTACTTTCTCTTTTACTCCTTTTGAGAAGGATTATACTCCTTTTGCGGATGAGTTGATGCAGTCTGAAATTGTGGTTAAAAACAAATTTGATGTTCTAGAATCTGAGTTAGGCCTTGATAATGTTATTATTGAGGAGGAGGTGGAGGATCAAGTAGAATCTAGTGACTCAGATCTTAGTATGGGCTCTAAAACTTGGGGTGAGGTTGATGCTGACATTTTAGAAAGGAAAAAAGCTAGGAAAGTTGCCAAATAGGCTGCTAATATTATAGCAAAGCGTTCTTTGCAATCTGATTCAAGTTTGGAATCTTCTCGCAGCAAGTCTATTGAGGAATCTCCGAGCCGTGACACTAACATGGAAATTCAAGCGGGGTTGGTTGATACTGTTTTTGATAAGAATAATATTTTGTCTAAGGAAGAATTAGAGGTGGCAAGCAATATTCAGTTGGAAAAGGTGCGTGCTCAGTTCATTAGAAGTCCAGCTTTTAGACGAGAATATTTCAAAGAAAAGAGGGAGCAAATTTCAAAGAAAAAATCTCCTAGTAAGTTGTCTCCTATTAAGCTTATTCCTGGTAACTTTGCCTCTGAGGATGAAGACGGAGAGTTTTATGTGGATGAAGATGAAGATGTCTTGGGTAATTATGCTTTTGATACGGATATTATGGATGGAATTTTTTCTAAGAGCAAATCGTATAGAGTTGGTAGCAGCAGAAGTAAATTGAAAGGAGTTGGCTGTAGATATAGGTAGCTTCTTTTAATTTTCATTTTTGTGGTTATTACTTTTGTTATTTTTATTCGTTATTTTGTCCCCTTCGGTTTATGGGGGTAGGGAGAATTGTGCTCCAATTTTGTAATTCTTGTAATTACGTTTTTTTGCTTAATAAACCTTTTTGACTAATTGATTTCTGAAACTAAATTGTAAACTAGATAAACTCATCTTTAACAGAAAAAGTTTGAAAAATGTATTGTAGTCACAAATAATCCGTTCTAAGGAAATATGTCTAGTAAAAATTGCATTTCTATGTACGTTGATTCAAGAAAATATGAAGGAAGTCAAATTTCACAATAGAAGAAGGATGAAAGACCATGCATAACTAATCCAAATCCTAACAAATTTCATCTATCTTGAATCAAATAGAAAGACAAAGCCAACACAAATGAAAGAGTTCATAAAATTTTGAATTTTATATACGTTAACTCAAAAAAGTCTACAAGTCGGAAATTGATTACTGAGACTAAATCGTAAACTAGATCAACTCATCTTTAACAGAAAAAGTTTGAAAAATGTATTGTAATCACAAATAATATGTCCTAAAGCATTACGCCAAGTAAAAATTACATTTCTATGTACGTTGATTCAAGAAAATATGAAGGAAGGCAAATTTCACAATAGAAGAAGGATGAAAGACCAAGAAGAACTAATCCAAATCCTAACAAATTTCATCTATCTTGAATCAAATAGAAAGACAGAGCTAACACAAAAAGAAAGAGTTCATAAAAATGTTGAATTTTATATACGTTAACTCAAAAAAGGCTACACACTTTGTTATAAGTCTGAAATTGATTTCTGAAACTAAATTGTAAACTAGATAAACTCATCTTTAACAGAAAAAGTTTCAAAAATGTATTGTAATCACAAATAATATGTTCTAAGGCATTACGCCAAGTAAAAATTGCATTTCTATGTACATTGATTCAAGAAAATATGAAGGAAGTCAAATTTCACAATAGAAGAAGGATGAAAAACCAGCTAGAACTAATCCAAATTCTAACAAATTTCATCTATTTGAATCAAATTGAAAGACAAATACAATACAAAAATAAAGAGTTCATAAAAATGTTGAATTTTTTATACGTTAACTCAAAAAAGTCTACACACTTCGTTATAAGTCAGAAATTGATTTCTGAGACTAAATTTTAAACTAGATAAACTCATCTGTAACAGAAAAACTTTGAAAAATGTATTGTAACTACAATTAACATGTTCTAAAGAAATATCTCTAGTAAAAATTGCATTTCTATGTACGTTGATTTAAGAAATATGAAGGAAGTCAAATTTCACACTAGAAGAAGGATGAAAGAACATTTAGAACTAATCCAAATCCTAACAAATTTAATGTATCTTGAATCAAATAGAAAGACAAAGCCAACACAAAAAGAAAGAGTTCTTAAAAATCTGCTCATGCAGACCATGCAAAGTCCGGGATAAACCAAAACTCTAAAGCTCAGTCCGTGTCTGAGTTCGAAACCCAAATAAGAGTCGTGAACAATGCTAAACTCCAGGCCGTGAACAAAGAAACTTCTGAAGCTGTTGGAACTACACCTAAAGAAGATAATGCACGTACAGATTCCATCAATGCAGGCCATGCAGGTCAGTCCGTGGTTGATTTGATAAAACTTAAAACACTCCTACTGACGTTATTAATGCTAATCAGTTGGAAAAGGAGCTTTCTAAATCTGCTGCTGAGTTGCGTGAGGCTCAGATGAAGTTTATTCATTGTAAAAATACTATTGCAGCTCAGAAAGATATAGCTTTACGTAAAAATCAGGAAGACATGGCTGCACAGAGTTTTTCTAAAGAAGAATGGACTGAAGTGAAAGGAAAGAAACCCCCTAGCAAAGGTACTTTCTCTTTTACTCCTTTTGAGAAGGATTATACTCCTTTTGCGGATGAGTTGATGCAAACTGAAGTTGTGGTTAAAAACAAATTTGATGTTCTAGAATCTGAGTTAGGCCTTGATAATGTTATTATTGAGGAGGAGGTGGAGGATCAAGTAGAATCTAGTGACTCAGATCTTAGTATGGGCTCTAAAACTTGGGGTGAGGTTGATGCTGACATTTTAGCAAGGAAAAAAGCTAGGAAAGTTGCCAAACAGGCTGCTAATATTATAGCAAAGCGTTCTTTGCAATCTGATTCAAGTTTGGAATCTTCTCGCAGCAAGTCTATTGAGGAATCTCCGAGCCGTGACACTAACATGGAAATTCAAGCGGGGTTGGTTGATACTGTTTTTGATAAGAATAATATTTTGTCTAAGGAAGAATTAGAGGTGGCAAGCAATATTCAGTTGGAAAAGGTGTGTGCTCAGTTCATTAGAAGTCCAGCTTTTAGACGAGAATATTTCAAAGAAAAGAGGGAGCAAATTTCAAAGAAAAAATCTCCTAGTAAGTTGTCTCCTATTAAGCTTATTCCTGGTAACTTTGCCTCTGAGGATGAAGACGGAGAGTTTTATGTGGATGAAGATGAAGATTTCTTAGGTAATTATGCTTTTGATACGGATATTATGGATGGAACTTTTTCTAAGAGCAAATCGTATAGAGTTGGTAGCAGCAGAAGTAAATTGAAAGGAGTTGGCTGTAGATATAGGTAGCTTCTTTTAATTTTCATTTTTGTGGTTATTACTTTTGTTATTTTTATTCGTTATTTTGTCCCCTTCGGTTTATGGGGGTAGGGAGAATTGTGCTCCAATTTTGTAATTCTTGTAATTACGTTTTTTTGCTTAATAAACCTTTTTGACTAATTGATTTCTGAAACTAAATTGTAAACTAGATAAACTCATCTTTAACAGAAAAAGTTTGAAAAATGTATTGTAGTCACAAATAATCTGTTCTAAGGAAATACGTCTAGTAAAAATTGCATTTCTATGTACGTTGATTCAAGAAAATATGAAGGAAGTCAAATTTCACAATAGAAGAAGGATGAAAGACCATGCATAACTAATCCAAATCCTAACAAATTTCATCTATCTTGAATCAAATAGAAAGACAAAGCCAACACAAATGAAAGAGTTCATAAAATTTTGAATTTTATATACGTTAACTCAAAAAAGTCTACAAGTCGGAAATTGATTACTGAGACTAAATCGTAAACTAGATCAACTCATCTTTAACAGAAAAAGTTTGAAAAATGTATTATAATCACAAATAATATGTCCTAAAGCATTACGCCAAGTAAAAATTACATTTCTATGTACGTTGATTCAAGAAAATATGAAGGAAGGCAAATTTCACAATAGAAGAAGGATGAAAGACCAAGAAGAACTAATCCAAATCCTAACAAATTTCATCTATCTTGAATCAAATAGAAAGACAGAGCTAACACAAAAATAAAGAGTACATAAAAATGTTGAATTTTTTATACGTTAACTCAAAAAAGTCTACACACTTCGTTATAAGTCGGAAATTGATTTCTGAGACTAAATTGTAAACTAGATAAACTCATCTTTAACAGAATTTTTTTGAAAAATGTATTGTAATTACAATTAACATGTTCTAAGGCAATAGCTCTAGTAAAAATTGCATTTCTATGTACGCTGATTTAAGAAAATATGAAGGAAGTCAAATTTCACAATATAAGAAGGATGAAAAACCAGCCAGAACTAATCCAAATTCTAACAAATTTCATCTATTTGAATCAAATTGAAAGACAAAGCCAAGACAAAAATAAAGAGTTCATAAAAATGTTGAATTTTTTATACTGTTAACTCAAAAAAGTCTACAATCTTCGTTATAAGTCGGAAGTCGATTTCTGAGACTAAATTGTAAACTAGTTAAACTCATCTTCAACAAAAAAAGTTTGAAAAATGTATTGTAATCACAATAAATATGTTCTAAGGCAGTACGTCTAGTAAAAATTGCATTTCTATGTACGTTGATTCAAGAATATATGAAGGAAGTCAAATTTCACAATAGAAGAAGGATGAAAGACCAAGAAGAACTAATCCAAATCCTAACAAATTTCATCTATCTTGAATCAAATAGAAAGACAAAGCCAACACAAAAAGAAAGAGTTCATAAAAATGTTGAATTTTATATACGTTAACTCAAAAAATTCTACAAACTTCGGTATAAGTCGAAAATTGATTTCTGAGACTAAATTGTAAACTAGATAAACTCATATTTAACACCGAAAGTTTGAAAAATGTATTTTAATCACAAATTATATGTTCTAAGGAATTACGTCTAGTAAAAATTGCATTTGTATGTACGTTAATTCAAGAAAATATGAAGGAAGCCAAATTTCACAATAGAAAAAGGATGAAAGACCAGCCAGAACTAATCCAAATTGTAACAAAATTCATCTATTTGAATCAAATTGAAAGACAAAGCCAATAATAAAATAAAGAGTTCATAAAAATGTTGAATTTTTTATACGTTAACTCAAAAAAGTCTACACTCTTTGTTATAAGTCGGAAGTTGATTTCTGAGACTAAATTGTAAACAAGATAAAGTCATCTTTAACAGATAAATTTTGAAAAATGTATTGTAATCACAATAAATATGTTCTAAGCCATTACGTCTAGTAAAAATTGCATTTCTGTGTACGTTGATTCAAGAAAATATGAAGGAAGTCAAATTTCACAATATAAGAAGGATGAAAAACCAGCCAGAACTAATCCAAATTCTAACAAATTTCATTTATTTGAATCAAATTGAAAGACAAAGCCAAGACAAAAATAAAGAGTTCATAAAAATGTTGAATTTTTTATACTGTTAACTCAAAAAAGTCTACAATCTTCGTTATAAGTCGGAAGTCGATTTCTGAGACTAAATTGTAAACTAGTTAAACTCATCTTTAACAAAAAAAGTTTGAAAAATGTATTGTCATCACAATAAATATGTTCTAAGGCAGTACGTCTAGTAAAAATTGCATTTCTATGTACGTTGATTCAAGAATATATGAAGGAAGTCAAATTTCACAATAGAAGAAGTATGAAAGACCAAGCAGAACTAATCCAAATCCTAGTAAAATTTCATCTATCTTGAATCAAATAGAAAGACAAAGCCAACACAAAAAGAAAGAGTTCATAAAAATGTTGAATTTTATATACGTTAAATCAAAAAATTCTACAAACTTCGGTATAAGTCGAAAATTGATTTCTGAGACTAAATTGTAAACTAGATAAACTCATATTTAACACCGAAAATTTGAAAAATGTATTTTAATCACAAATTATATGTTCTAAGGAATTACGTCTAGTAAAAATTGCATTTGTATGTACGTTAATTCAAGAAAATATGAAGGAAGCCAAATTTCACAATAGAAAAAGGATGAAAGACCAGCCAGAACTAATCCAAATTGTAACAAAATTCATCTATTTGAATCAAATTGAAAGACAAAGCCAATAATAAAATAAAGAGTTCATAAAAATGTTGAATTTTTTATACGTTAACTCAAAAAAGTCTACACTCTTTGTTATAAGTCGGAAGTTGATTTCTGAGACTAAATTGTAAACAAGATAAACTCATCTTTAACAGAAAAAGTTTGAAAAATGTATTTTAATCACAATAAATATGTTCTAAGCCATTACTTCTAGTAAATATTGCATTTCTGTGTACGTTGATTCAAGAAAATATGAAGGAAGTCAAATTTCACAATATAAGAAGGATGAAAGACCAGCCAGAACTAATCCAAATTCTAACAAATTTCATCTGTTTGAATCAAATTGAAAGACAAAGCCAATAATAAAATAAAGAGTTCATAAAAATGTTGAATTTTTTATACGTTAACTCAAAAAAGTCTACACTCTTTGTTATAAGTCGGAAGTTGATTTCTGAGACTAAATTGTAAACAAGATAAACTCATCTTTAACAGAAAAAGTTTGAAAAATGTATTTTAATCACAATAAATATGTTCTAAGCCATTACTTCTAGTAAAAATTGCATTTCTGTGTACGTTGATTCAAGAAAATATGAAGGAAGTCAAATTTCACAATATAAGAAGGATGAAAGACCAGCCAGAACTAATCCAAATTCTAACAAATTTCTTCTATTTGAATCAAATAGAAAGACAAATCCAACACAAAAAGAAAGAGTTCATAAAAATGTTGAATTTTATATACGTTAACTCAAAAAAGTCTACACTCTTTGTTATAAGTCGGAAGTTGATTTCTGAGACTAAATTGTAAACAAGATAAAGTCATCTTTAACAGATAAATTTTGATAAATGTATTGTAATCACAATAAATATGTTCTAAGCCATTACGTCTAGTAAAAATTGCATTTCTGTGTACGTTGATTCAAGAAAATATGAAGGAAGTCAAATTTCACAATATAAGAAGGATGAAAAACCAGCCAGAACTAATCCAAATTCTAACAAATTTCATCTATTTGAATCAAATTGAAAGACAAAGCCAAGACAAAAATAAAGAGTTCATAAAAATGTTTAATTTTTTATACTGTTAACTCAAAAAAGTCTACAATCTTCGTTATAAATCGGAAGTCGATTTCTGAGACTAAATTGTAAACTAGTTAAACTCATCTTTAACAAAAAAAGTTTGAAAAATGTATTGTAATCACAA
This sequence comes from Papaver somniferum, assembly GCF_003573695.1. Classification (NCBI taxonomy): domain Eukaryota; kingdom Viridiplantae; phylum Streptophyta; class Magnoliopsida; order Ranunculales; family Papaveraceae; genus Papaver; species Papaver somniferum. Next base: position 100,670 of record NW_020648526.1, read on the forward strand.
TAAATATGTTCTAAGGCAGTACGTCTAGTAAAAATTGCATTTCTATGTACGTTGATTCAAGAATATATGAAGGAAGTCAAATTTCACAATAGAAGAAGGATGAAAGACCAAGCAGAACTAATCCAAATCCTAACAAATTTCATCTATCTTGAATCAAATAGAAAGACAAAGCCAACACAAAAAGAAAGAGTTCATAAAAATGTTGAATTTTATATACGTTAACTCAAAAAATTCTACAAACTTCGGTATAAGTCGAAAATTGATTTCTGAGACTAAATTGTAAACTAGATAAACTCATATTTAACACCGAAAGTTTGAAAAATGTATTTTAATCACAAATTATATGTTCTAAGGAATTACGTCTAGTAAAAATTGCATTTCAATGTACGTTAATTCAAGAAAATATGAAGGAAGCCAAATTTCACAATAGAAAAAGGATGAAAGACCAAGCAGAACTAATCCAAATTCTAACAAATTTCATCTATTTGAATCAAATTGAAAGACAAAGCCAAGACAAAAGAAAATAGTTCATAAAAATGTTGAATTTTTTATATTGTTAACTCAAAAAATTCTGCACACTTCGTTATAAGTCGGAAGTCGATTTCTGAGACTAATTTGTAAAAAAGTTAAACTCATCTTTAACAGAAAAATTTTGAAAAATGTATTGTAATCACAATAAATATGTTCTAAGGGAGTACGTCTAGTAAAAATTGCATTTCTATGTACGTTGATTCAAGAACATATGAAGGAAGTCAAATTTCACAATAGAAAAAGGATGAAAGACCAAGCAGAACTAATCCAAATCCTAACAAATTTCATCTATCTTGAATCAAATAGAAAGACAAAGCCAACACAAAAAGAAAGAGTTCATAAAAATGTTGAATTTTATATACGTTAACTCAAAAAAGTCTACAAACTTCGGTATAAGTCAAAAATTGATTTCTGAGACTAAATTGTAAACTAGATAAACTCATCTTTAACAGAAAAAGTTTGAAAAATATATTTTAATCACAAATTATATGTTCTAAGGAATTACGTCTAGTAAAAATTGCATTTCAATGTACGTTAATTCAAGAAAATATGAAGGAAGCCAAATTTCACAATAGAAAAAGGATGAAAGACCAAGCAGAACTAATCCAAATTCTAACAAATTTCATCTATTTGAATCAAATTGAAAGACAAAGCCAAGACAAAAATAAAGAGTTCATAAAAATGTTGAATTTTTTATACTGTTAACTCAAAAAAGTCTACACTCTTCGTTATAAGTCGAAAGTCGATTTCTGAGAATAAATTGTAAACTAGTTAAACTCATCTTTAACAGAAAAAGTTTGAAAAAATGTATTTTAATCACAATAAATATGTTCTAAGGCAGTACGTCTAGTAAAAATTTCATTTCTATGTACGTTAATTCAAGAAAATATGAAGGAAGCCAAATTTCACCATAGAAGAAGGATGAAAGACCAGCCAGAACTAATCTAAATTGTAACAAAATTCATCTATTTGAATCAAATTGAAAGACAAAGCCAATACAAAAATAAAGAGTTCATAAAAAATTTGAATTTTTTATACTGTTAACTCAAAAAAGTCTACAATCTTCGTTATAAGTCGGAAGTCGACTTCTAAGACTAAATTGTAAACTCCAGGCCGTGAACAAAGAAACTTCCGAAGCTGTTGGAACTACAGCTAAAGAAGATAATGCACGTACAGATTCTATCAATGCAGGCCATGCAGGTCAGTCCGTGGTTGATTTGATAAAACTTAAAAACACTCCTACTGACGTTATTAATGCTAATCAGTTGGAAAAGGAGCTTTCTAAATCTGCTGCTGAGTTGCGTGAGGCTCAGATGAAGTTTATTCATTGTAAAAATACTATTGCAGCTCAGAAAGATATAGCTTTACGTAAAAATCAGGAAGACATGGCTGCACAGAGTTTTTCTAAAGAAGAATGGACTGAAGTGAAAGGAAAGAAACCCCCTAGCAAAGGTACTTTCTCTTTTACTCCTTTTGAGAAGGATTATACTCCTTTTGCGGATGAGTTGATGCAAACTGAAGTTGTGGTTAAAAACAAATTTGATGTTCTAGAATCTGAGTTAGGCCTTGATAATGTTATTATTGAGGAGGAGGTGGAGGATCAAGTAGAATCTAGTGACTCAGATCTTAGTATGGGCTCTAAAACTTGGGGTGAGGTTGATGCTGACATTTTAGAAAGGAAAAAAGCTAGGAAAGTTGCCAAACAGGCTGCTAATATTATAGCAAAGCATTCTTTGCAATCTGATTCAAGTTTGGAATCTTCTCCCAGCAAGTCTATTGAGGAATCTCCGAGCCGTGACACTAACATGGAAATTCAAGCGGGGTTGGTTGATACTGTTTTTGATAAGAATAATATTTTGTCAAAGGAAGAATTAGAGGTGGCAAGCAATATTCAGTTGGAAAAGGTGCGTGCTCAGTTCATTAGAAGTCCAGCTTTTAGACGAGAATATTTCAAAGAAAAGAGGGAGCAAATTTCAAAGAAAAAATCTCCTAGTAAGTTGTCTCCTATTAAGCTTATTCCTGGTAACTTTGCCTCTGAGGATGAAGACGGAGAGTTTTATGTGGATGAAGATGAAGATGTCTTGGGTAATTATGCTTTTGATACGGATATTATGGATGGAATTTTTTCTAAGAGCAAATCGTATAGAGTTGGTAGCAGCAGAAGTAAATTGAAAGGAGTTGGCTGTAGATATAGGTAGCTTCTTTTAATTTTCATTTTTGTGGTTATTATTTTTGTTATTTTTATTCGTTATTTTGTCCCCTTCGGTTTATGGGGGTAGGGAGAATTGTGCTCCAATTTTGTAATTCTTGTAATTACGTTTTTTTGCTTAGTAAACCTTTTTGACCTAGCAAAAAAAAAAATCTGAAATTGATTTCTGAAACTAAATTGTAAACTAGATAAACTCATCTTTAACAGAAAAAGTTTGAAAAATGTATTGTAATTACAATTACATGTTCTAAGGCAATGGCTCTAGTAAAACTTGCATTTCTATGTACGTTGATTTAAGAAATATGAAGGAAGTCAAATTTCACACTAGAAGAAGGATGATAGACCATGTAGAACTAATCAAAATCCTAACAAATTTAATCTATCTTGAATCAAAAAGAAAGACTTTATAAAAATGTTGAATTTTTGTACGTTAACTCAAAAAAGTATACACACTTCGTTATATGTCTGAAATTGATTTCTGAAACTAAATTGTATCTAGATAAACTCATCTTTAACAGAAAAAGTTTGAAAAATGTATTGTAGTCACAAATAATATGTTCTAAGGAAATACGTCTAGTAAAATTGCATTTCTATGTACGTTGATTCAAGAAAATATGAAGGAAGTCAAATTTCACAATAGAAGAAGGATGAAAGACCATGCATAACTAATCCAAATCCTAACAAATTTCATCTATCTTGAATCAAATAGAAAGACAAAGCCAACACAAATGAAAGAGTTCATAAAATTTTGAATTTTATATACGTTAACTCAAAAAAAGTCTACAAGTCGGAAATTGATTACTGAGACTAAATCGTAAACTAGATCAACTCATCTTTAACAGAAAAAGTTTGAAAAATGTATTGTAATCACAAATAATATGTCCTAAAGCATTACGCCAAGTAAAAATTACATTTCTATGTACGTTGATTCAAGAAAATATGAAGGAAGGCAAATTTCACAATAGAAGAAGGATGAAAGACCAAGAAGAACTAATCCAAATCCTAGCAAATTTCATCTATCTTGAATCAAATAGAAAGACAGAGCTAACACAAAAATAAACAGTACATAAAAATGTTGAATTTTTTATACGTTAACTCAAAAAAGTCTACACACTTCGTTATAAGTCGGAAATTGATTTCTGAGACTAAATTGTAAACTAGATAAACTCATCTTTAACAGAAAAAGTTTGAAAAATGTATATTAATTACAATTAACATGTTCTAAGGCAATAGCTCTAGTAAAAATTGCATTTCTATGTACGCTGATTTAAGAAATATGAAGGAAGTCAAATTTCACACTAGAAGAAGGATGAAAAACCATGTAGAACTAATCCAAATACTAACAAATCTAATATATCTTGAATAAAATAGAAAGACAAAGCCAACACAAAAAGAAAGAGTTCATAAAAATGTTGAATTTTATGTACGTTAACTCAAAAACGTATATACACTTCGTTATATGTCTGAAATTGATTTCTGAAACTAAATTGTAAACTAGATGAATTCATCTTTAATTGAAAAAGTTTGAAAATGTATTGTAGTCACAAATAATATGTGCTAAGGCATTACGTCTAGTAAAAATTGCATTTCTATGTATGTTGATTCCAGAAAATATGAAGGAAGTCAAATTTCACAATAGAAGAAGGATGGAAAACCATGCATAACTAATCCAAATCCTAAAAAATTTCATTTATCTTGAATCAAATCGAAAGACAAAGCCAACACAAATGAAAGAGTTCATAAAATTTTGAATTTTATATACGTTAACTAAAAAAATTCTACAAGTCGAAAATTGATTTCCGAGACTAAATCGTAAACTAGATAAACCCATATTTAACATAAAAAGTTTTAAAATGTATTGTAATCACAAATAATATGTTCTAAGGCATTACGTCTAGTAAAAATTGCATTTCTATATACGTTGATTCAAGAAAATATGAAGGAAGTCAAATTTCACAATAGAAGAAGGATGAAAGACCAGTTAGAACTAACCCAAATTCTAACAAATTTCATCTATTTGAATCAAATTGAAAGGCAAAGCCAATACAAAAATAAAGAGTACATAAAAATGTTGAATTTTTAATACGTTAACTCAAAAAAGTCTACACACTTCGTTATAAGTCGGAAGCTGATTTATGAGACTAAATTTTAAATTAGATAAACTCATCTTTAACAAAAAAAATTTGAAAAATGTATTGAAATTACAATTAATATGTTTTAAGGCAATAGCTCTAGTAAAAGTTGCATTTCTATGTACGTTGATTCAAGAAATATGAAGGAAGTCAAATTTCACACTAGAAGAAGGATGAAAGACCATGTAGAACTAATCCAAATCCTAACAAATTTAATCTCACTTGAATCAAATAGAAACACAAAGCCAACACAAAAAGAAGGAGTTCATAAAAATGTTGAATTTTCTGGACGTTAACTCAAAAAAGTCTACACACTTCGTTTTATGTCTGAAATTGATTTCTGAAACTAAATTGTAAATTAGATGAATTCATCTTTAACAGAAAAAGTTTGAAAATGTATTGTAGTCACAAATAATATGTTCTAAGGCATCACGTCTAGTAAAAATTGCATTTCTATGTACGTTGATTCAAGAAAATATGAAGGAAGTCAAATTTCACAATAAAAGAAGGATGAAAGACCATGTATAACTAATCCAAATCCTAACAAATTTAATCTATCTTGAACCAAATAGAAAGACAAAGCCAACACAAATGAAAGAGTTCATAAAAATGTTGAATTTTTTATACGTTAACTCAAAAAAGTCTATACACTTCCTTATAAGTCGGAAGTTGATTTCTGAGACTAAATTGTAAACTAGATAAACTCATCTTTAACAGAAAAAGTTTGAAAAATCGATTGTAATTACAATCATGTTCTAAGGCAATGGCTCTAGTAAAACTTGCATTTCTATGCACGTTGATTTAAGAAATATGAAGGAAGTCAAATTTCACACTAGAAAAAGGATGAAAGACCATGTAGAACTAATCCAAATCCTAACAAATTTAATCTATATTGAATCAAAAAGAAAGAGTTCATAAAAATGTTGAATTTTTGTACGTTAACTCAAAAAAGTACACACACTTCGTTATATGTCTGAAATTGATTTCTGAAACTAAATTGTAAACTAGATAAACTCATCTTTAACAGAAAAAGTTTGAAAAATGTATTGTAGTCACAAATAATATGTTCTAAGGCATTAAGTCTAGTAAAAATTGCATTTCTATGTACGTTGATTCAAGAAAATATGAAGGAAGTCAAATTTCACAATAGAAGAAGGATGAAAGACCAAGAAGAACTAATCCAAATCCTAATAAATTTCATCTATCTTGAATCAAATAGAAAGACAAAGCCAACACAAATGAAAGAGTTCATAAAATTTTGAATTTTATATACGTTAACTCAAAAAATTCTACAAGTCGGAAATTGATTTCTGAGACTAAATCGTAAACTAGATAAACCCATCTTTAACATAAAAAGTTTGAAAATGTATTGTAATCACAAATAATATGTTCTAAGGCATTACGTCTAGTAAAAATTGCATTTCTATATACGTTGATTCAAGAAAATATGAAGGAAGTCAAATTTTACAATAAAAGAAGGATGAAATACCAGTTAGAACTAACCCAAATTCTAACAAATTTCATCTATTTGAATCAAATTGAAAGACAAAGACAATACAAAAATAAAGAGTTCATAAAAATGTTGAATTTTTAATACGTTAACTCAAAAAAGTCTACACACTTCGTTATAAGTCGGAAGCTGATTTCTGAGACTAAATTTTAAACTAGATAAACTCATCTTTAACAGAAAATTTTTGAAAAATGTATTGAAATTACAATTAATATGTTTTAAGGTAATAGCTCTAGTAAAAATTGCATTTCTATGTACGTTGATTCAAGAAAATATGAAGGAAGTCAAATTTCACAATAAAAGAAGGATGAAAGACCATGTAGAACTAATCCAAATCCTAACAAATTTCATCTATCTTGAATCAAATAGAAAGACAAACGCAACACAAATGAAAGAGTTCATAAAAATGTTGAATTTTGTATACGTTAACTCAAAAAAGTCTACACACTTCGTTATAAGTCGGAAGTTGATTTCTGAGACTAAATTGTAAACTAGATAAACTCATCTTTAACAGAAAAAGTTTCAAAAATGTATTGTAATTACAATTAACATGTTCTAAGGCAATGGCCCTAGTAAAAATTGCATTTCTATGTACGTTGATTTAAGAAATATGAAGGAAGTCAAATTTCACACTAGAAGAAGGATGAAAGACCATGTAGAACTAATCCAAATCCAAACAAATTTAATCTATCTTGAATCAAATAAAAAGACAAAGCCAACACAAAAAGAAAAGAGTTCATAAAAATGTTGAATTTATGTACGTTAACTCAAAAAAGTATACACACTTCGTTATATGTCTGAAATTGATTTCTGAAACTAAATTGTAAACTAGATAAACTCATCTTTAACAGAAAAAGTTTGAAAAATGTATTGTAGTCACAAATAATATGTTCTAAGGCATTACGTCTAGTAAAAATTGCATATCTATGTACGTTGATTCAAGAAAATATGAAGGAAGTTAAATTTCACAATAGAAGAAGGATGAAAGACCATGCATAACTAATCCAAATCCTAACAAATTTCATTTATCTTGAATCAAATAGAAAGGCAAAGCCAACACAAATGAAAGAGTTCATAAAATTTTGAATTTTATATACGTTAACTCAAAAAATCTACAAGTCGGAAATTGATTACTGAGACTAAATCGTAAACTAGATAAACTCATCTTTAACAGAAAAAGTTTGAAAAATGTATTGTAATCACAAATAATATGTCCTAAAGCATTACATCAAGTAAAAATTGCATTTCTATGTACGTTGATTCAAGAAAATATGAAGGAAGGAAAATTTCACAATAGAAGAAGGATGAAAGACCAAGAAGAACTAATCCAAATCCTAACAAATTTCATCTATCTTGAATCAAATAGAAAGACAGTATTTATTTTTTTTGATAAGTCAAAAAATTGTATTAAAGAAAAGAGTTATTTACAAGATAGTACATGAGAAAAGAGGTCACAGCAACCCCCAAAACTCAAAATATTATTTCAATCGAAAATAGGAAACATATGGGAACTCAATTGAGTTTAACAAATCAGGACGACTAACAAAAGTGAGTCTCACTCCATCATCTAATAAGCAACCATTCTTTGCCATCTTGTCAGCTGCAAAATTGGCTTCATGGTACGTGTGCACAAAATTTATAGAATCAAACATGCCCTTTACATCATACCATCGCTTTCTAGCAAACAAAGGAATAAAATCCCCTTCCAAAGCTGTTATGACACTTGATGAATCAGTCCGCTTTTTTTTTTGCTAAGTCAAGAAAATATATTGATTAAAAAAAATATCTACAAGATAGGTGAAGGAGAAAAGGGGACAAAGTGACCCTAAAAAACTCCTAAAACCTATTTAAAACGATAATAAATTACATTTGGAAACTCAATTGAACTTAAGAAAACTGGTCGACCTTCAAAGTGAAATCCAACCCCATCCTCTAATAAACAACCACGCTTTTCCATGGCATCAGCTGCAAAATTTGCCTCTCTAAAAGAATGTTCAAAACGAATTGAACCATATAAACCTTTAACTTCCATCCATCTTTGCCTAGCAAACCAAGGAACGTTATCTTCTGCCAAAGCCTTCAACACACTTGTAGAATCTGATCTAATAACAATGCAAGCATACCCCCATTGAACTGCCCACTCCAAACCCACAATAATACCATACAATTCAGCCAAGTAATTAGAAGTAACTCCCAAGCCAATACACATTGCACCAACCACTTCACAATTAGCATTCCTTGCAACAACTCCAGCTCCCGCCACCCCTGGATTACCTCTTGAGGCGCCATCCGTGCACAAAAGAAATTCATTATCCTTAGGAGGAATCCAACAACACTCCTTAGGATCAGTAAACTTCACCTTTTTATGCCGAACTCTAAAAAACTCCAGAATTCTCAAGTCATCCAAAGAATTATGCATATAACTCTTCATACGAACTGAATAATCTTGCATCAAACTAAAAACACGTTTTTGAAATAAAGACCAACAAGGGTTCTTCTTTTCATACACTTTTTTGTTTCTAGTGAACCATAATTCTGAACGCACAACCAAATTCACCACCAACCACAAATCCTTAACAATACCACTATGATTTTTTGCCTTTTGGTAAGAAGTAATAATATCATAATGAGGTTTAATTTTGAAAATACCTTCAATCCACTCCCAAGCTTGACGCGCAAAATTGCAGCTCCAAAGAATATGATGGAGAGATTCCTCCTCAATATGACACACACTACATTTAGATGCAAGCTGAATTTTAAATCTGCTACGTACCTTATCAAGAGTTGCACACGCACCACGAATAAACTTCCAGTTCTGAGCCGCCAAAGAAGGATGCACCACCCTCTTACATAACAACCCCGCCTCCCTCAAAATAGGGTATTTCTTCCTTATCAACTCCCTTGCTGCCTTGACCGAAAATTTACCTTGTAAATCAGGCATCCAAATACGCATATCCACTCCCATATGAATTTTTGGTAAATCATGTTGAACCACACCAGCACTTAAAAGGAGCTGCGAATGAACTCCTTGAATCTGCCAATCACCTTGCACAATAATATCACAAACACGAGCTGATCTGTCTAAATCTGTGCGATTTAAAACACTAGCTAAGGTTGTATTTCCATACCAAATATCAAAGAATAAAGAAGTATCCCTATCGTCACCAATAAAACATTTCGTGTTATTCACCATTTCCTGATGAACCCAACGAAGACCAGGAAGAATAGAATATTTCACCCCCGCCATCTTAATACGACCATCCCTACAAGTGAATTTGGCTTCCAAAAACCGAGCCCACCTCTTACGTGAAGATTTTATAGACCACCACAATTTCATCACTAAGCTTTATTCATAGTCCTTAGGCTAGTGATCCCAAGACCACCTTCCTTTAAAGGACTACAAATCTTATCAAAACCAACTACAAAAGCTCTAGTAAGATTAGAATCACCCGACCAAAGAAAACAACGAATCACACGCTCACATTGAAGAGTGAAATTTACCGGCCATTTGTACACAGCCATGTTATGAATGGAATAACTCGAAAGAACATTCTTAACAAGCACAACCCTATCTTGAAAAGATAATAACTTACCTTTCAGAACCGAAAGTTGATCCCTCAACTTATCAACAACGTTGCTGATGTGACTATACTTTACCACTCCCGGCATCACCTTAACTCCCAAAATGGAATAACTTATCAACAACATTTTTATGAACTCTTTCTTTTTCTGTTGGCTTTGTCTTATTATTTGATTCAAGATAGATGAAATTTGTTTGGATTTGGATTAGTTATTCTTGGTCTTTCATCCTTCTTCTATTGTGAAATTTGCCTTCCTTCATATTTTCTTGAATCAACGTACATAGAAATGCAATTTTTACTAGACTTAATGCTTTAGAACATATAATTTGTGATTAAAATACATTTTTCAAACTTTTTCAGTTAAAGATGAGTTTATCTAAATTAAGATTTAGTCTCAGAAATCAATTTCCGACTTGTAGACTTTTTTGAGTTAACGTATATAAAATTCAAAATTTTATGAACTCTTTCATTTGTGTTGGCTTTGTCTTTCTATTTGATTCAAGATAGATGAAATTTGTTTGGATTTGGATTAGTTCTTCTTGGTCTTTCATCCTTCTTCTATTGTGAAATTTGCCTTCCTTCAAATTTTCTTGAATCAACGAACATATTTACTAGACGTAATGCCTTAGAACATATAATTAGTGACTACAATACATTTTTCAAACTTTTTCTGTTAAAGATGAGTTTAACTAGTTTACAATTTAGTTTCAGAAATCAACTTCATACTTATAACGAAGTGTGTAGCCTTTTTTGAGTTAAGGTATATAAAATTCAACATTTTTATGAACTCTTTCTTTTTGTATTGGCTTTGTCTTATTATTTGATTCAAGATAGATAAAATTTGTTTGGATTTGGATTAGTTCTTCTTGGTCTTTCATCCTTCTTCTACTGTGAAATTTGCCTTCCTTCATATTTTCTTGAATCAACGTATATAGAAATGCAATTTTTACTAGACGTAATTCTTTAGAACATATAATTTGTGATTACAATACATTTTCAAACTTTTTCTATTAAAGATGAATTTATCTAGTTTAAGATTTAGTCTCAGAAATCAATTTCCGACTTGTAGACTTTTTTGAGTTAACGTATATAAAATTCAAAATTTTATGAACTCTTTAATTTATGTTGGCTTTGTCTTTCTATTTGATTCAAGATAGATGAAATTTGTTAGGATTTGGATTAGTTATGCATGGTCTTTCATCCTTCTTCTATTGTGAAATTTGACTTCCTTCATATTTTCTTGAATCGACGTATAAAGAAATGCAATTTTTACTAGACGTAATGCCTTAGAACATATAATTTGTGACTAGAATACATTTTTCAAACTTTTTCTGTTAAAGATGAGTTTAACTAGTTTACAATTTAGTTTCAGAAATCAATTTCAGACTTATAACGAAGTGTGTAGACTTTTTTGAGTTAAGGTATATAAAATTCAACATTTTTATGAACTCTTTCTTTTGGTGTTGGCTTTGTCTTTCTATTTGATTCAAGATAGATGCAATTTGTTTGGATTTGGATTAGTTCTTCTTGTTCTTTCATCCTTCTTCTATTGTGAAATTTGCCTTCCTTCATATTTTCTTGAATCAACGTACATAGAAATGCAATTTTTACTAGACAAAATGCTTTAGAACATATTATTTGTGATTACAATACATTTTTCAAACTTTTTCTGTTAAAGATGAGTTTATCTAGTTTACAATTTAGTTTCAGAAATCAATTTCAGACTTATAACGAAGGGTGTAGCCTTTTTTGAGTTAATGTATATAAAATTCAACATTTTTATGAACTCTTTCTTTCTATTTAATTCAAGATAGATGAAATTTTTTGGATTTGGATTAGTTCTTCTTGGTCTTTCATCCTTCTTCTATTGTGAAATTTGCGTTCCTTCATATTTTCTTGAATCAACATACATAGAAATGCAATTTTTACTAGACGTAATGCTTTAGAACATATAATTTGTGATTACAATACATTTTTCAAACTTTTTCTGTTAAAGATGAGTTTATTTAGTTTAAGATTTAGTCTCAGAAATCAATTTCCGACTTGTAGACGTTTTTGAGTTAACGTATATAAAATTGAAAATTTTATGAACTCTTTAATTTGTGTTTGCTTTGTCTTTCTATTTGATTCAAGATAGATGAAATTTGTTAGGATTTGGATTAGTTATGCATGGTCTTTCATCCTTCTTCAATTGTGAAATTTTCTTTCCTTCGTATTTTCTAAAATCAACGTATATAGAAATGCAATTTTTACTAGACGTAATGCCTTACAACATATTATTTGTGACTACAATACATTTTTCAAACTTTTTCTGTTAAAGATGAGTTTATCTAGTTTACAATTTAGTTTCAAAAATCAACTTCATACTTATAACGAAGTGTGTAGACTTTTTTGAGTTAAGGTATATAAAATTCAACATTTTTATGAACTCTTTCTTTTTGTGTTGGCTTTGTCTTATTATTTGATTCAAGATAGACGAAATTTGTTTGGATTTGGATTAGTTCTTCTTGGTCTTTCATCCTTCTTTTATTGTGAAATTTGCCTTCCTTCATATTTTCTTGAATCAACGTACATAGAAATGCAATTTTTACTAGACGTAATGCTTTAGAACATAAAATTTGTGATTACAATACATTTTTCAAACTTTTTCTGTTAAAGATGAGTTTATCTAGTTTAAGATTTAGTCTCAGAAATCAATTTCCGACTTGTAGACTTTTTTGAGTTAACGTATATAAAATTCAAAATTTTATGAACTCTTTCATTTGTGTTGGCTTTGTCTTTCTATTTGTTTCATGATAGATGAAATTTGTTAGGATTTGGATTAGTTATGCATGGTCTTTAATCCTTCTTCTATTGTGAAATTTGACTTCCTTCATATTTTCTTGAATCAACGTATAAAGAAATGCAATTTTTACTAGACGTAATGCCTTAGAACATATAGTTTGTGACTACAATACATTTTTCAAACTTTTTCTGTTAAAGATGAGTTTAACTAGTTTACAATATAGTTTCAGAAATCAATTTCAGACTTATAACGAAGTGTGTAGACTTTTTTGAGTTAAGGTATATAAAATTCAACATTTTTATGAACTCTTTCTTTTTTTGTTGGCTTTGTCTTTCTATTTGATTCAAGATAGATGAAATTTGTTTGGATTTGGATTAGTTCTTATTGGTCTTTCATCCTTCTTCTATCGTGAAATTCGCCTTCCTTCATATTTTCTTGAATCAACGAACATAGAAATGCAATTTTCACTAGACGTAATGCTTTAGAACATATAGTTTGTGATTACAATACATTTTTCAAACTTTTTCTGTTAAAGATAAGTTTATCTAGTTTAATATTTAGTCTCAGAAATAAATTTCCGACTTGTAGACTTTTTTGAGTTAACGTATATAAAATTCAAAATTTTATGAACTCTTTCTTTTGTGTTGGCTTTGACTTTCTATTTGATTCAAGATAGATGAAATTTTATTAGGATTTTTGGATTAGTTATGCATGGTCTTTCATCCTTCTTCTATTGTGTAATTTGACTTTCTTTCATATTTTCTTGAATCAACGTATATATAAATACAATTTTTACTAGACGTAATGCCTTGGAACATATTATTTGTGACTACAATACATTTTTCAAACTTTTTCTGTTAAAGATGAGTTTATCTAGTTTACAATTTAGTTTCAGAAATCTTCAGACTTATAACAAAGGGTGTAGCCTTTTTTGAGTTAACGTATATAAAGTTCATCATTTTTATGAACTCTTTCTTTTTGTGTTGGCTTTGTCTTTCTATTTGATTCAACATAGATGAAATTTGCTAGGATTTAGATTAGTTCTGCATGGTCATTCATCCTTCTTCTATTGTGAAATTTGACTTCCTTCATTTTCTCTTGAATCAACATACATAGAAAGGCAATTTTTACTAGACGTACTGCCTTAGAACATATTAATTGTGATTACAATACATTTTTCAAACTTTTTCTGTTAAAGATGAGTTTATCTAGTTTACAATCTAGTTTCAGAAATCAATTTCAGACTTATAACGAAGTGTGTAGAGTTTTTTGAGTTAAGGTATATAAAATTCAACATTTTTATGAACTCTTCTTTTTTTTTTTGGTTCTGTCTTTCTATTTGATTCAAGATAGATGAAATTTTTTTGGATTTGGATTAGTTCTTCTTGGTCTTTCATCCTTCTTCAATTGTGAAATTTGCCTTCCTTCATATTTTCTTGAATCAACATACATAGAAATGCAATTTTTACTAGACGTAATGCTTTAGAACATATAATTTGTGATTACAATACATTTTTCAAACTTTTTCTGTTAAAGATGAGTTTATTTAGTTGAAGATTTAGTCTCAGGAATCAATTTCCGACTTGTAGACGTTTTTGAGTTAACGTATATAAAGTTGAAAATTTTATGAACTCTTTCATTTGTGTTTGCTTTTTCTTTCTATTTGATTCAAGATAGATGAAATTTGTTAGGATTTGGATTAGTTATGCATGGTCTTTCAACCTTCTTCATTTGTGAAATTTTCTTTCCTTCATATTTTCTAAAATCAACGTATATAGAAATGCAATTTTTACTAGACGTAATGCCTTACAACATATTATTTGTGACTACAATACATTTTTCAAACTTTTTCTGTTAAAGATGAGTTTATCTAGTTTACAGTTTAGTTTCAAAAATCAACTTCATACTTATAATGAAGTGTGTAGACTTTTTTGAGTTAAAGTATATAAAATTCAACCTTTTTATGAACTCTTTCTTTTTGTGTTGGCTTTGTCATATTATTTGATTCAAGATAGACGAAATTTGTTTGGATTTGGATTAGTTCTTCTTGGTCTTTCATCCTTCTTCTATTGTGAAATTTGCCTTCCTTCATATTTTCTTGAATCAACGTACATAGAAATGCAATTTTTACTAGACGTAATGCTTTAGAACATATTATTTGTGATTACAATACATTTTTCAAACTTTTTCTGTTAAAGATGAGTTTATCTAGTGTAGGATTTAGTCTCAGAAATAAATTTCCGACTTGTAGACTTTTTTGAGTTAACGTATATAAAATTCAAAATTTTATGAACTCTTTCATTTGTGTTTGCTTTTTCTTTCTATTTGATTCAAGATAGATGAAATTTGTTAGGATTTGGATTAGTTACGCATGGTCTTTCATCCTTCTTCTATTGTGTAATTTGACTTCCTTCATATTTTCTTTAATCAACGTTTATAGAAATACAATTTTTACTAGACGTAATGCCTTAGAACATATTATTTGTGACTACAATACATTTTTCAAATTTTTTCTGGTTTGAAAAAGTTTATCTAGTTTACAATCTAGCTTCAGAAATCAATTTCAGACTTATAACGAAGTGTGTAGACTTTTTTGAGTTAACGTATATAAAATTCAAAATTTTATGAACTCTTTCTTTTGTGTTGGCTTTGTCTTTATATTTGATTCAAGATAGATGAAATTTGTTAGGATTTGGATTAGTTATGCATGGTCTTTCATCCTTCTTCTATTGTGTAATTTGACTTCCTTCATATTTTCTTGAATCAACGTATATAGAAATACAATTTTTACTAGACGTAATGCCTTAGAACATATTATTTGTGACTACAATACATTTTTAAAACTTTTTCTGTTAAAGATGAGTTTATCTAGTTTACAATTTAGTTTCAGAAATCAACTTCAGACTTATAACAAAGGTTGTAGCCTTTTTTGAGTTAACGTATATAAAATTCATCATTTTTATGAACTCTTTCTTTTTGTGTTGGCTTTGTCTTTCTATTTGATTCAACATAGATGAAATTTGTTAGGATTTGGATTAGTTCTGCATGGTCATTCATCCTTCTTCTATTGTGAAATTTGACTTCCTTCATTTTCTCTTGAATCAACATACATAGAAATGCAATTTTTACTAGACGTACTGCCTTAGAACATATTAATTGTGATTACAATACATTTTCCAAACTTTTTCTGTTAAAGATGAGTTTATCTAGTTTACAATTTAGTCTCAGAAATCAACTTCCGACTTATAACGAAGTGTGTAGACTTTTTTTAGTTAACGTATATAAAATTCAAAATTTTTATGAACTCTTTCTTTTTGTATTGGCTTTGTCTTTCTATTCGTTTCAAGATAGATGAAATGTGTTAGGATTTGGATTAGTACAGCATGGTCATTCATCCTTCTTCTATTGTGAAATTTGACTTCCTTCATTTTTTCTTGAATCAACATACATAGAAATGCAATTTTTACTAGACGTACTGCCTTAGAACATATTAATTGTGATTACAATACATTTTTCAAACTTTTTCTGTTAAAGATGAGTTTATCTAGTTAAAGTATAAAAAATTCAATATTTTTGTGAACTCTTTATTTATGTATTGGCTTTGTCTTTCAATTTGATTCAAATATATGAAATTTGTTAGAATTTGGATTAGTTCTGGCTGATCTTTCATCTTTCTTCTATTGTGAAATTTGACTTCCTTCATATTTTTCTTGAATCAACGTACATAGAAATGCAATTTTTACTAGACGTAATGCCTTCAAACATATTATTTGTGATTACAATACATTTTTCAAACTTATTCTGTTAAACATGAGTTTATCTAGTTTACAGTTTAGTGTCAGAATCAATTTCAGACTTATAACGAAGTGTGTAGACTTTTTTGATTTAATGTATATAAAATTCAACATTTTTATGAACTCTTTCTTTTTGTGTTGGCTTTGTCTTTCTATTTGATTCAAGATAGATGAAATTATTTTGGATTTGGATTAGTTCTTCTTGGTCTTTCATCCTTCTTTTATTGTGAAATTTGCCTTCCTTCATATTTTCTTGAATCAACGTACATAGAAATGCAATTTTTACTAGACGTAATGCTTTAGAACATATTATTTGTGATTACAATACATTTTTCAAAATTTTTTGTTAAAGATGAGTTTATCTAGTTTACAATTTAGTCTCAGAAATCAGCTTCCGACTTATAACGAAATGTGTAGACTTTTGAGATAACTTATAAAAAATTTATTATTTTTATGAACTCTTTATTTTTGTATTGGCTTTGTCTTTCAATTTTATTCAAATAAATGAATTTTTTTAGAATTTGGATCAGTTCTGGCTGGTCTTTCATCCTTCTTATATTGTGAAATTTGCCTTCCTTCATATTTTCTTGAATCAACGTACATAGAAATGCAATTTTTACTAGACGTAATGCCTTAGAACATATTATTTGTGACTACATTACATTTTTCAAACTTTTTATGTTAAAGATGAGTTTATCTAGTTTACAATTTAGTTTCAGAAATCAACTTCAGATTTATAACAAAGGTTGTAGCCTTTTTTGAGTTAACGTATATAAAATTCATCATTTTATGAACTCTTTCTTTTTGTGTTGGCTTTGTCTTTCTATTTGATTCTACATGGATGAAATTTGTTAGGATTTGGATTAGTTCTGCATGGTCATTCATCCTTCTTCTATTGTGAAATTTGACTTCCTTCATTTTCTCTTGAATCAACATACATAGAAATGCAATTTTTACTAGACGTACTGCCTTAGAACATATTAATTGTGATTACAATACATTTTTCAAACTTTTTATGTTAAAGATGAGTTTATCTAGTTTACAATTTAGTCTCAGAAATCAACTTCCGACTTATAACGAAGTGTGTAGACTTTTTTTAGTTAACGTATATGAAATTCAAAATTTTTATGAACTCTTTCTTTTTGTGTTGGCTTTGTCTTTCTATTTGATTCAAGATAGATGAAATTTGTTAGGATTTGGATTAGTTCTGCATGGTCATTCATCCTTCTTCTATTGTGAAATTCGACTTCCTTCATTTTTTTCTTCAATCAACATACATAGAAATGCAATTTTTACTAGATGTAATGCTTTAGAACATATTATTTGTGATTACAATACATTTTTCAAACTTTTTCTGTTAAAGATGAGTTTATCTAGTTTGCGATTTAGTCTCATATATCAATTTCCAACTTATAACGAAGTGTGTAGACTTTTTTTAGTTAACGTATATAAAATTCAAAATTTTTATGAACTCTTTCTTTTTGTGTTGGCTTTGTCTTTTTATTTGATTCAAGATAGATGAAATTTTTTAGGATTTGGATTAGTTCTGCATGGTCTTTCATCCTTCTTCTATTGTGAAATTTGACTTCCTTCATATTTTCTTGAATCAACGTACATAGAAATGCAATTTTTACTAGACGTAATGCCTTAGAACATATTATTTGTGACTACATTACATTTTTCAAACTTTTTATGTTAAAGATGAGTTTATCTAGTTTACAATTTAGTTTCAGAAATCAACTTCAGACTTATAACAAAGGTTGTAGCCTTTTTTGAGTTAACGTATATAAAATTCATCATTTTTATGAACTCTTTCTTTTTGTGTTGGCTTTGTCTTTCTATTGATTCAACATGGATGAAATTTGTTAGGATTTGGATTAGTTCTGCATGGTCATTCATCCTTCTTCTATTGTGAAATTTGACTTCCTTCATTTTCTCTTGAATCAACATACATAGAAATGCAATTTTTACTAGACGTACTGCCTTAGAACATATTAATTGTGATTACAATACATTTTTCAAACTTTTTCTGTTAAAGATGAGTTTATCTAGTTTACAATTTAGTCTCAGAAATCAACTTCCGACTTATAACGAAGTGTGTAGACTTTTTTTAGTTAACGTATATAAAATTCAAAATTTTTATGAACTCTTTCTTTTTGTGTTGGCTTTGTCTTTCTATTTGATTCAAGATAGATGAGATTTGTTAGGATTTGGATTAGTTCTGCATGGTCATTCATCCTTCTTCTATTGTGAAATTTGACTTCCTTCATTTTTCTCTTCAATCAACATACATAGAAATGCAATTTTTACTAGATGTAATGCTTTAGAACATATTATTTGTGATTACAATACATTTTTCAAACTTTTTCTGTTAAAGATGAATTTATCTAGTTTGCGATTTAGTCTCATATATCAATTCCAACTTATAACGAAGTGTGTAGACTTTTTTTAGTTAACGTATATAAAATTCAAAATTTTTATGAACTCTTTCTTTTTGTGTTGGCTTTGTCTTTCTATTCGTTTAAAGATAGATGAAATGTGTTAGGATTTGGATTAGTTTTGCATGGTCATTCATCCTTCTTCTATTGTGAAATTTGACTTCCTTCATTTTTTCTTGAATCAACATACATAGAAATGCAATTTTTACTAGACGTACTGCCTTAGAACATATTAATTGTGATTACAATACATTTTTCAAACTTTTTCTGTTAAAGATGAGTTTATCTAGTTAACGTATAAAAAATTCAATAATTTTGTGAACTCTTTATTTTTGTTTTGGCTTTGTCTTTCAATTTTATTCAAATATATGAAATTTGTTAGAATTTGGATTAGTTCTGGCTGATCTTTCATCTTTCTTCTATTGTGAAATTTGACTTCCTTCATATTTTCTTGAATCAACGTACATAGAAATGCAATTTTTACTAGACGTAATGCCTTCGAACATATTATTTGTGATTACAATACATTTTTCAAACTTATTTTGTTAAACATGAGTTTATGTAGTTTACAGTTTAGTGTCAGAATCAATTTCAGACTTATATTGAAGTGTGTAGACTTTTTTGATTTAATGTACATAAAATTCAACATTTTTATGAACTCTTTCTTTTTGTGTTGGCTTTGTCTTTCTATTTGATTCAAGATAGATGAAATTATTTTGGATTTGGATTAGTTCTTCTTGGTCTTTCATCCTTCTTCTATTGTGAAATTTGCCTTCCTTCATATTTTCTTGAATCAACGTACATAGAAATGCAATTTTTACTAGACGTAATGCTTTAGAACATATTATTTGTGATTACAATACATTTTTCAAACTTTTTCTGTTAAAGATGAGTTTATCTAGTTTACAATTTAGTCTCAGAAATCAGCTTCCGACTTATAACGAAATGTGTAGACTTTTGAGATAACTTTATAAAAAATTTATTATTTTTATGAACTCTTTATTTTTGTATTGGCTTTGTCTTTTAATTTTATTCAAATAAATGAATTTTTTTAGAATCTGGATCAGTTCTTCTTGGTCTTTCATCCTTCTTCTATTGTGAAATTTGCCTTCCTTCATATTTTCTTGAATCAACGTACATAGAAATGCAATTTTTACTAGACGTGATGCTTTAGAACATATTATTTGTGATTAAAATACATTTTTCGAACTTTTTCTGTTAAAGATGAGTTTATCTAGTTTACGATTTAGTGTCAGAAATAAATTTACGACTTATAACGAAGTGTGTAGACTTTTTTGAGTTAACGTTTATAAAATTCAAAATTTTTATGAACTCTTTCTTTGTTTGTTGGTTTTGTCTTTTTATTTGATTCAAGATAGATGAAAATTTTTAGGATTTGGATTAGTTCTACATGGTCTTTCATCCTTCTTCTATTGTGAAATTTGACTTCCTTCATATTTTCTTGAATCAACGTACATAGAAATGCAATTTTTACTAGACGTAATGCCTTAGAACATATTATTTGTGAATACATTACATTTTTCAAACTTTTTATGTTAAAGATGAGTTTATCTAGTTTACAATTTAGTTTCAGAAATCAATTTCAGACATATAACGAAGTGTGTAGACTTTTTTGAGTTAACGTATATAAAATTCAACATTTTTATGATCTCTTTTTTTTGTGTTGGCTTTGTCTTTCTATTTGATTCAAGATAGATGAAATTTGTAAGGATTTGGATTAGCTCTGCATGGTCTTTCATGCTTCTTTTAGTGTAAAATTTGACTTCCTTCATATTTTCTTGAATCAACGTACATAGAAATGCAATTTTTGCTAGATGTATTGCCTTGGGACATATTAATTGTCATTAAAATACATTTTTCAAACTTTTTCTGTTAAAAATGAGTTTATCTTGTTTACAATTTAGTCTCAGAAATCAATTTCCGACTTATAACGAAGTGTGTAGACTTTTTTAGGTTAACGTATATAAAATTCAACATTTTTATGAACTCTTTCTTTTTGTGTTGGCTTTGTCTTTCTATTTGATTCAAGATAGATGAAATTTGTTAGGATTTGGATTAGTTCTGCTTGGTCATTCAACCTTCTTCTATTGTGAAATTTGACTTCCTTCATTTTTTCTTGGATCAACATACATAGAAATGCAATTTTTACTAGATGTAATGCTTTAAAACATATTATTTGTGATTACAATACATTTTTCAAACTTTTTCTGTTAAAGATGAGTTTATCTAGTTTACGATTTAGTCTCATATATCAATTTCCAACTTATTACGAAGTGTGTAGACTTTTTTTAGTTAACGTATATAAAATTCAAAAATTTTATGAACTCTTTCTTTTTGTGTTGGCTTTGTCTTTCTATTCGATTCAAGATAGATGAAATGTGTTAGGATTTGGATTAGTTCTGCATGGTCACTCATCCTTCTTCTATTGTGAAATTTGACTTCCTTCATTTTCTCTTCAATCAACATACATAGAAATGCAATTTTTACTAGATGTAATGCTTTAGAACATATTATTTGTGATTACAATACATTTTTCAAACTTTTTCTGTTAAAGATGAATTTATCTAGTTTGCGATTTAGTCTCATATATCAATTCCAACTTATAACGAAGTGTGTAGACTTTTTTTAGTTAACGTATATAAAATTCAACATTTTTATGAACTCTTTCTTTTTGTGTTGGCTTTGTCTTTCTATTCGTTTAAAGATAGATGAAACTATTTTGGATTTGGATTAGTTTTGCATGGTCATTCATCCTTCTTCTATTGTGAAATTTGACTTCCTTCATATTTTCTTGAATCAACGTACATAGAAATGCAATTTTTACTAGACGTACTGCCTTAGAACATATTAATTGTGATTACAATACATTTTTCAAACTTTTTCTGTTAAAGATGAGTTTATCTAGTTAACGTATAAAAAATTCAATAATTTTGTGAACTCTTTATTTTTGTTTTGGCTTTGTCTTTCAATTTTATTCAAATATATGAAATTTGTTAGAATTTGGATTAGTTCTGGCTGATCTTTCATCTTTCTTCTATTGTGAAATTTGACTTCCTTCATATTTTCTTGAATCAACGTACATAGAAATGCAATTTTTACTAGACGTAATGCCTTCGAACATATTATTTGTGATTACAATACATTTTTCAAACTTATTTTGTTAAACATGAGTTTATGTAGTTTACAGTTTAGTGTCAGAATCAATTTCAGACTTATATTGAAGTGTGTAGACTTTTTTGATTTAATGTACATAAAATTCAACATTTTTATGAACTCTTTCTTTTTGTGTTGGCTTTGTCTTTCTATTTGATTCAAGATAGATGAAATTATTTTGGATTTGGATTAGTTCTTCTTGGTCTTTCATCCTTCTTCTATTGTGAAATTTGCCTTCCTTCATATTTTCTTGAATCAACGTACATAGAAATGCAATTTTTACTAGACGTAATGCTTTAGAACATATTATTTGTGATTACAATACATTTTTCAAACTTTTTCTGTTAAAGATGAGTTTATCTAGTTTACAATTTAGTCTCAGAAATCAGCTTCCGACTTATAACGAAATGTGTAGACTTTTGAGATAACTTTATAAAAAATTTATTATTTTTATGAACTCTTTATTTTTGTATTGGCTTTGTCTTTTAATTTTATTCAAATAAATGAATTTTTTTAGAATCTGGATCAGTTCTTCTTGGTCTTTCATCCTTCTTCTATTGTGAAATTTGCCTTCCTTCATATTTTCTTGAATCAACGTACATAGAAATGCAATTTTTACTAGACGTGATGCTTTAGAACATATTATTTGTGATTAAAATACATTTTTCGAACTTTTTCTGTTAAAGATGAGTTTATCTAGTTTACGATTTAGTGTCAGAAATAAATTTACGACTTATAACGAAGTGTGTAGACTTTTTTGAGTTAACGTTTATAAAATTCAAAATTTTTATGAACTCTTTCTTTGTTTGTTGGCTTTGTCTTTTTATTTGATTCAAGATAGATGAAATTTTTTAGGATTTGGATTAGTTCTGCATGGTCTTTCATCCTTCTTCTATTGTGAAATTTGACTTCCTTCATATTTTCTTGAATCAACGTACATAGAAATGCAATTTTTACTAGACGTAATGCCTTAGAACATATTATTTGTGAATACATTACATTTTTCAAACTTTTTATGTTAAAGATGAGTTTATCTAGTTTACAATTTAGTCTCAGAAATCAACTTCCGACTTATAACGAAGTGTGTAGACTTTTTTGAGTTAACGTATATAAAATTCAAAATTTTTATGAACTCTTTCTTTTTGTGTTGGCTTTGTCTTTCTATTTGATTCAAGATAGATGAGATTTGTTAGGATTTGGATTAGTTCTGCATGGTCATTCATCCTTCTTCTATTGTGAAATTTGACTTCCTTCATTTTTCTCTTCAATCAACATACATAGAAATGCAATTTTTACTAGATGTAATGCTTTAGAACATATTATTTGTGATTACAATACATTTTTCAAACTTTTTCTGTTAAAGATGAATTTATCTAGTTTGCGATTTAGTCTCATATATCAATTCCAACTTATAACGAAGTGTGTAGACTTTTTTTAGTTAACGTATATAAAATTCAAAATTTTTATGAACTCTTTCTTTTTGTGTTGGCTTTGTCTTTCTATTCGTTTAAAGATAGATGAAATGTGTTAGGATTTGGATTAGTTCTGCATGGTCATTCATCCTTCTTCTATTGTGAAATTTGACTTCCTTCATTTTTTCTTGAATCAACATACATAGAAATGCAATTTTTACTAGACGTACTGCCTTAGAACATATTAATTGTGATTACAATACATTTTTCAAACTTTTTCTGTTAAAGATGAGTTTATCTAGTTAACGTATAAAAAATTCAATAATTTTGTGAACTCTTTATTTTTGTTTTGGCTTTGTCTTTCAATTTGATTCAAATATATGAAATTTGATAGAATTTGGATTAGTTCTGGCTGATCTTTCATCTTTCTTCTATTGTGAAATTTGACTTCCTTCATATTTTCTTGAATCAACGTACATAGAAATGCAATTTTTACTAGACGTAATGCCTTAGAACATATTATTTGTGATTACAATACATTTTTCAAACTTATTTTGTTAAACATGAGTTTATGTAGTTTACAGTTTAGTGTCAGAATCAATTTCAGACTTATAACGAAGTGTGTAGACTTTTTTGATTTAATGTACATAAAATTCAACATTTTTATGAACTCTTTCTTTTTGTGTTGGCTTTGTCTTTCTATTTGATTCAAGATAGATGAAATTATTTTGGATTTGGATTAGTTCTTCTTGGTCTTTCATCCTTCTTCTATTGTGAAATTTGCCTTCCTTCATATTTTCTTGAATCAACGTACATAGAAATGCAATTTTTACTAGACGTAATGCTTTAGAACATATTATTTGTGATTACAATACATTTTTCAAACTTTTTCTGTTAAATATGAGTTTATCTAGTTTACAATTTAGTCTCAGAAATCAGCTTCCGACTTATAACGAAATGTGTAGACTTTTGAGATAACTTTATAAAAAATTTATTATTTTTATGAACTCTTTATTTTTGTATTGGCTTTGTCTTTTAATTTTATTCAAATAAATGAATTTTTTTAGAATCTGGATCAGTTCTGGCTGGTCTTTCATCCTTCTTATATTGTGAAATTTGCCTTCCTTCATATTTTCTTGAATCAACCTACATAGAAATGCAATTTTTACTAGACGTGATGCTTTAGAACATATTATTTGTGATTAAAATACATTTTTCGAACTTTTTCTGTTAAAGATGAGTTTATCTAGTTTACGATTTAGTGTCAGAAATAAATTTACGACTTATAACGAAGTGTGTAGACTTTTTTGAGTTAACGTTTATAAAATTCAAAATTTTTATGAACTCTTTCTTTGTTTGTTGGCTTTGTCTTTTTATTTGATTCAAGATAGATGAAATTTTTTAGGATTTGGATTAGTTCTGCATGGTCTTTCATCCTTCTTCTATTGTGAAATTTGACTTCCTTCATATTTTCTTGAATCAACGTACATAGAAATGCAATTTTTACTAGACGTAATGCCTTAGAACATATTATTTGTGAATACATTACATTTTTCAAACTTTTTCTGTTAAAGATGAGTTTATCTAGTTTACAATTTAGTCTCAGAAATCAACTTCCGACTTATAACGAAGTGTGTAGACTTTTTTTAGTTAACGTATATAAAATTCAAAATTTTTATGAACTCTTTCTTTTTGTGTTGGCTTTGTCTTTCTATTTGATTCAAGATAGATGAGATTTGTTAGGATTTGGATTAGTTCTGCATGGTCATTCATCCTTCTTCTATTGTGAAATTTGACTTCCTTCATTTTTCTCTTCAACCAACATACATAGAAATGCAATTTTTACTAGATGTAATGCTTTAGAACATATTATTTGTGATTACAATACATTTTTCAAACTTTTTCTGTTAAAGATGAATTTATCTAGTTTGCGATTTAGTCTCATATATCAATTCCAACTTATAACGAAGTGTGTAGACTTTTTTTAGTTAACGTATATAAAATTCAAAATTTTTATGAACTCTTTCTTTTTGTGTTGGCTTTGTCTTTCTATTCGTTTAAAGATAGATGAAATGTGTTAGGATTTGGATTAGTTTTGCATGGTCATTCATCCTTCTTCTATTGTGAAATTTGACTTCCTTCATTTTTTCTTGAATCAACATACATAGAAATGCAATTTTTACTAGACGTACTGCCTTAGAACATATTAATTGTGATTACAATACATTTTTCAAACTTTTTCTGTTAAAGATGAGTTTATCTAGTTAACGTATAAAAAATTCAATAATTTTGTGAACTCTTTATTTTTGTTTTGGCTTTGTCTTTCAATTTTATTCAAATATATGAAATTTGTTAGAATTTGGATTAGTTCTGGCTGATCTTTCATCTTTCTTCTATTGTGAAATTTGACTTCCTTCATATTTTCTTGAATCAACGTACATAGAAATGCAATTTTTACTAGACGTAATGCCTTCGAACATATTATTTGTGATTACAATACATTTTTCAAACTTATTTTGTTAAACATGAGTTTATGTAGTTTACAGTTTAGTGTCAGAATCAATTTCAGACTTATATTGAAGTGTGTAGACTTTTTTGATTTAATGTACATAAAATTCAACATTTTTATGAACTCTTTCTTTTTGTGTTGGCTTTGTCTTTCTATTTGATTCAAGATAGATGAAATTATTTTGGATTTGGATTAGTTCTTCTTGGTCTTTCATCCTTCTTCTATTGTGAAATTTGCCTTCCTTCATATTTTCTTGAATCAACGTACATAGAAATGCAATTTTTACTAGACGTAATGCTTTAGAACATATTATTTGTGATTACAATACATTTTTCAAACTTTTTCTGTTAAAGATGAGTTTATCTAGTTTACAATTTAGTCTCAGAAATCAGCTTCCGACTTATAACGAAATGTGTAGACTTTTGAGATAACTTTATAAAAAATTTATTATTTTTATGAACTCTTTATTTTTGTATTGGCTTTGTCTTTTAATTTTATTCAAATAAATGAATTTTTTTAGAATCTGGATCAGTTCTGGCTGGTCTTTCATCCTTCTTATATTGTGAAATTTGCCTTCCTTCATATTTTCTTGAATCAACCTACATAGAAATGCAATTTTTACTAGACGTGATGCTTTAGAACATATTATTTGTGATTAAAATACATTTTTCGAACTTTTTCTGTTAAAGATGAGTTTATCTAGTTTACGATTTAGTGTCAGAAATAAATTTACGACTTATAACGAAGTGTGTAGACTTTTTTGAGTTAACGTTTATAAAATTCAAAATTTTTATGAACTCTTTCTTTGTTTGTTGGCTTTGTCTTTTTATTTGATTCAAGATAGATGAAATTTTTTAGGATTTGGATTAGTTTTGCATGGTCTTTCATCCTTCTTCTATTGTGAAATTTGACTTCCTTCATATTTTCTTGAATCAACGTACATAGAAATGCAATTTTTACTAGACGTAATGCCTTAGAACATATTATTTGTGACTACATTACATTTTTCAAACTTTTTATGTTAAAGATGAGTTTATCTAGTTTACAATTTAGTTTCAGAAATCAACTTCAGACTTATAACAAAGGATGTAGCCTTTTTTGAGTTAACGTATATAAAATTCATCATTTTTATGAACTCTTTCTTTTTGTGTTGGCTTTGTCTTTCTATTTGATTCAACATGTATGAAATTTGTTAGGATTTGGATTAGTTCTGCATGGTCATTCATCCTTCTTCTATTGTGAAATTTGACTTCCTTCATTTTCTCTTGAATCAACATACATAGAAATGCAATTTTTACTAGACGTACTGCCTTAGAACATATTATTTGTGATTACAATACATTTTTCAAACTTTTTCTGTTAAAGATGAGTTTATCTAGTTTACAATTTAGTCTCAGAAATCAGCTTCCGACTTATAACGAAATGTGTAGACTTTTGAGATAACTTTATAAAAAATTTATTATTTTTATGAACTCTTTATTTTTGTATTGGCTTTGTCTTTTAATTTTATTCAAATAAATGAATTTTTTTAGAATCTGGATCAGTTCTTCTTGGTCTTTCATCCTTCTTCTATTGTGAAATTCGCCTTCCTTCATATTTTCTTGAATCAACGTACATAGAAATGCAATTTTTACTAGACGTGATGCTTTAGAACATATTATTTGTGATTAAAATACATTTTTCGAACTTTTTCTGTTAAAGATGAGTTTATCTAGTTTACGATTTAGTGTCAGAAATAAATTTACGACTTATAACGAAGTGTGTAGACTTTTTTGAGTTAACGTTTATAAAATTCAAAATTTTTATGAACTCTTTCTTTGTTTGTTGGCTTTGTGTTTTTATTTGATTCAAGATAGATGAAATTTTTTAGGATTTGGATTAGTTCTGCATGGTCTTTCATCCTTCTTCTATTGTGAAATTTGACTTCCTTCATATTTTCTTGAATCAACGTACATAGAAATGCAATTTTTACTAGACGTAATGCCTTAGAACATATTATTTGTGAATACATTACATTTTTCAAACTTTTTATGTTAAAGATGAGTTTATCTAGTTTACAATTTAGTTTCAGAAATCAATTTCAGACATATAACGAAGTGTGTAGACTTTTTTGAGTTAACGTATATAAAATTCAACATTTTTATGATCTCTTTTTTTTGTGTTGGCTTTGTCTTTCTATTTGATTCAAGATAGATGAAATTTGTAAGGATTTGGATTAGCTCTGCATGGTCTTTCATGCTTCTTTTAGTGTAAAATTTGACTTCCTTCATATTTTCTTGAATCAACGTACATAGAAATGCAATTTTTGCTAGATGTATTGCCTTGGGACATATTAATTGTCATTAAAATACATTTTTCGAACTTTTTCTGTTAAAAATGAGTTTATCTTGTTTACAATTTAGTCTCAGAAATCAATTTCCGACTTATAACGAAGTGTGTAGACTTTTTTAGGTTAACGTATATAAAATTCAACATTTTTATGAACTCTTTCTTTTTGTGTTGGATTTGTCTTTCTATTTGATTCAAGATAGATGAAATTTGTTAGGATTTGGATTAGTTCTGCTTGGTCATTCAACCTTCTTCTATTGTGAAATTTGACTTCCTTCATTTTTTCTTGAATCAACATACATAGAAATGCAATTTTTACTAGATGTAATGCTTTAAAACATATTATTTGTGATTACAATACATTTTTCAAACTTTTTCTGTTAAAGATGAGTTTATCTAGTTTACGATTTAGTCTCATATATCAATTTCCAACTTATAACGAAGTGTGTAGACTTTTTTTAGTTAACGTATATAAAATTCAAAAATTTTATGAACTCTTTCTTTTTGTGTTGGCTTTGTCTTTCTATTCGATTCAAGATAGATGAAATGTGTTAGGATTTGGATTAGTTCTGCATGGTCATTCATCCTTCTTCTATTGTGAAATTTGACTTCCTTCATTTTCTCTTCAATCAACACACATAGAAATGCAATTTTTACTAGATGTAATGCTTTAGAACATATTATTTGTGATTACAATACATTTTTCAAACTTTTTCTGTTAAAGATGAATTTATCTAGTTTGCGATTTAGTCTCATATATCAATTCCAACTTATAACGAAGTGTGTAGACTTTTTTTAGTTAACGTATATAAAATTCAAAAATTTTATGAACTCTTTCTTTTTGTGTTGGCTTTGTCTTTCTATTCGTTTAAAGATAGATGAAATGTGTTAGGATTTGGATTAGTTCTGCATGGTCATTCATCCTTCTTCTATTGTGAAATTTGACTTCCTTCATTTTTTCTTGAATCAACATACATAGAAATGCAATTTTTACTAGACGTACTGCCTTAGAACATATTAATTGTGATTACAATACATTTTTCAAACTTTTTCTGTTAAAGATGAGTTTATCTAGTTAACGTATAAAAAATTCAATAATTTTGTGAACTCTTTATTTTTGTTTTGGCTTTGTCTTTCAATTTTATTCAAATATATGAAATTTGTTAGAATTTTGATTAGTTCTGGCTGATCTTTCATCTTTCTTCTATTGTGAAATTTGACTTCCTTCATATTTTCTTGAATCAACGTACATAGAAATGCAATTTTTACTAGACGTAATGCCTTCGAACATATTATTTGTGATTACAATACATTTTTCAAACTTATTTTGTTAAACATGAGTTTATGTAGTTTACAGTTTAGTGTCAGAATCAATTTCAGACTTATAACGAAGTGTGTAGACTTTTTTGATTTAATGTACATAAAATTCAACATTTTTATGAACTCTTTCTTTTTGTGTTGGCTTTGTCTTTCTATTTGATTCAAGATAGATGAAATTATTTTGGATTTGGATTAGTTCTTCTTGGTCTTTCATCCTTCTTCTATTGTGAAATTTGCCTTCCTTCATATTTTCTTGAATCAACGTACATAGAAATGCAATTTTTACTAGACGTAATGCTTTAGAACATATTATTTGTGATTACAATACATTTTTCAAACTTTTTCTGTTAAAGATGAGTTTATCTAGTTTACAATTTAGTCTCAGAAATCAGCTTCCGACTTATAACGAAATGTGTAGACTTTTGAGATAACTTTATAAAAAATTTATTATTTTTATGAACTCTTTATTTTTGTATTGGCTTTGTCTTTTAATTTTATTCAAATAAATGAATTTTTTTAGAATCGGGATCAGTTCTGGCTGGTCTTTCATCCTTCTTATATTGTGAAATTTGCCTTCCTTCATATTTTCTTGAATCAACCTACATAGAAATGCAATTTTTACTAGACGTGATGCTTTAGAACATATTATTTGTGATTAAAATACATTTTTCGAACTTTTTCTGTTAAAGATGAGTTTATCTAGTTTACGATTTAGTGTCAGAAATAAATTTACGACTTATAACGAAGTGTGTAGACTTTTTTGAGTTAACGTTTATAAAATTCAAAATTTTTATGAACTCTTTCTTTGTTTGTTGGCTTTGTCTTTTTATTTGATTCAAGATAGATGAAATTTTTTAGGATTTGGATTAGTTCTGCATGGTCTTTCATCCTTCTTCTATTGTGAAATTTGACTTCCTTCATATTTTCTTGAATCAACGTACATAGAAATGCAATTTTTACTAGACGTAATGCCTTAGAACATATTATTTGTGACTACATTACATTTTTCAAACTTTTTATGTTAAAGATGAGTTTATCTAGTTTACAATTTAGTTTCAGAAATCAACTTCAGACTTATAACAAAGGTTGTAGCCTTTTTTGAGTTAACGTATATAAAATTCATCATTTTTATGAACTCTTTCTTTTTGTGTTGGCTTTGTCTTTCTATTTGATTCAACATGTATGAAATTTGTTAGGATTTGGATTAGTTCTGCATGGTCATTCATCCTTCTTCTATTGTGAAATTTGACTTCCTTCATTTTCTCTTGAATCAACATACATAGAAATGCAATTTTTACTAGACGTACTGCCTTAGAACATATTATTTGTGATTACAATACATTTTTCAAACTTTTTCTGTTAAAGATGAGTTTATCTAGTTTACAATTTAGTCTCAGAAATCAGCTTCCGACTTATAACGAAATGTGTAGACTTTTGAGATAACTTTATAAAAAATTTATTATTTTTATGAACTCTTTATTTTTGTATTGGCTTTGTCTTTTAATTTTATTCAAATAAATGAATTTTTTTAGAATCTGGATCAGTTCTTCTTGGTCTTTCATCCTTCTTCTATTGTGAAATTTGCCTTCCTTCATATTTTCTTGAATCAACGTACATAGAAATGCAATTTTTACTAGACGTGATGCTTTAGAACATATTATTTGTGATTAAAATACATTTTTCGAACTTTTTCTGTTAAAGATGAGTTTATCTAGTTTACGATTTAGTGTCAGAAATAAATTTACGACTTATAACGAAGTGTGTAGACTTTTTTGAGTTAACGTTTATAAAATTCAAAATTTTTATGAACTCTTTCTTTGTTTGTTGGCTTTGTCTTTTTATTTGATTCAAGATAGATGAAATTTTTTAGGATTTGGATTAGTTCTGCGTGGTCTTTCATCCTTCTTCTATTGTGAAATTTGACTTCCTTCATATTTTCTTGAATCAACGTACATAGAAATGCAATTTTTACTAGACGTAATGCCTTAGAACATATTATTTGTGAATACATTACATTTTTCAAACTTTTTATGTTAAAGATGAGTTTATCTAGTTTACAATTTAGTTTCAGAAATCAATTTCAGACATATAACGAAGTGTGTAGACTTTTTTGAGTTAACGTATATAAAATTCAACATTTTTATGATCTCTTTTTTTTGTGTTGGCTTTGTCTTTCTATTTGATTCAAGATAGATGAAATTTGTAAGGATTTGGATTAGCTCTGCATGGTCTTTCATGCTTCTTTTAGTGTAAAATTTGACTTCCTTCATATTTTCTTGAATCAACGTACATAGAAATGCAATTTTTGCTAGATGTATTGCCTTGGGACATATTAATTGTCATTAAAATACATTTTTCGAACTTTTTCTGTTAAAAATGAGTTTATCTTGTTTACAATTTAGTCTCAGAAATCAATTTCCGACTTATAACGAAGTGTGTAGACTTTTTTAGGTTAACGTATATAAAATTCAACATTTTTATGAACTCTTTCTTTTTGTGTTGGCTTTGTCTTTCTATTTGATTCAAGATAGATGAAATTTGTTAGGATTTGGATTAGTTCTGCTTGGTCATTCAACCTTCTTCTATTGTGAAATTTGACTTCCTTCATTTTTTCTTGAATCAACATACATAGAAATGCAATTTTTACTAGATGTAATGCTTTAAAACATATTATTTGTGATTACAATACATTTTTCAAACTTTTTCTGTTAAAGATGAGTTTATCTAGTTTACGATTTAGTCTCATATATCAATTTCCAACTTATAACGAAGTGTGTAGACTTTTTTTAGTTAACGTATATAAAATTCAAAAATTTTATGAACTCTTTCTTTTTGTGTTGGCTTTCTCTTTCTATTCGATTCAAGATAGATGAAATGTGTTAGGATTTGGATTAGTTCTGCATGGTCATTCATCCTTCTTCTATTGTGAAATTTGACTTCCTTCATTTTTTCTTGAATCAACATACATAGAAATGCAATTTTTACTAGACGTACTGCCTTAGAACATATTAATTGTGATTACAATACATTTTTCAAACTTTTTCTGTTAAAGATGAGTTTATCTAGTTTACGATTTAGTCTCGGACATCGATTTCCAACTTATAACGAAGTGTGTAGACTTTTTTTAGTTAACGTATATAAAATTCAACATTTTTATGAACTCTTTCTTTTTGTGTTGGCTTTGTCTTTCTATTTGACTCAAGATAGATGAAACTATTTTGGATTTGGATTAGTTCTTCTTGGTCTTTCATCCTTATTCTATTGTGAAATTTGCCTTCCTTCATATTTTCTTGAATCAACGTACATAGAAATGCAATTTTTACTAGACGTAATGCTTTAGAACATATTATTTGTGATTACAATACATTTTTCAAACTTTTTCTGTTAAAGATGAGTTTATCTAGTTTACAATTTAGTCTCAGAAATCAGCTTCCGACTTATAACGAAATGTGTAGACTTTTGAGATAACTTTATAAAAAATTTATTATTTTTATGAACTCTTTATTTTTGTATTGGCTTTGTCTTTTAATTTTATTCAAATAAATGAATTTTTTTAGAATCTGGATCAGTTCTGGCTGGTCTTTCATCCTTCTTATATTGTGAAATTTGCCTTCCTTCATATTTTCTTGAATCAACCTACATAGAAATGCAATTTTTACTAGACGTGATGCTTTAGAACATATTATTTGTGATTAAAATACATTTTTCGAACTTTTTCTGTTAAAGATGAGTTTATCTAGTTTACGATTTAGTGTCAGAAATAAATTTACGACTTATAACGAAGTGTGTAGACTTTTTTGAGTTAACGTTTATAAAATTCAAAATTTTTATGAACTCTTTCTTTGTTTGTTGGCTT
Source organism: Papaver somniferum (assembly GCF_003573695.1). Lineage (NCBI taxonomy): Eukaryota > Viridiplantae > Streptophyta > Magnoliopsida > Ranunculales > Papaveraceae > Papaver > Papaver somniferum. Next base: position 134,249 of record NW_020648526.1, read on the forward strand.
TGTCTTTTTATTTGATTCAAGATAGATGAAATTTTTTAGGATTTGGATTAGTTTTGCATGGTCTTTCATCCTTCTTCTATTGTGAAATTTGACTTCCTTCATATTTTCTTGAATCAACGTACATAGAAATGCAATTTTTACTAGACGTATTGCCTTAGAACATATTAATTGTAATTACAATACATTTTTCAAACTTTTTCTGTGAAAGATGAGTTTATCTAGTTTACAATTTAGTCTCAGAAATCAATTTCCGACTTATAACGAAATGTGTAGACTTTTTTGAGTTAACGTATATAAAATTCAACATTTTTATGAACTCTTTCTTTTTGTGTTGGCTTTGTCTTTTTATTTGATTCAAGATAGATGAAATTTTTTAGGATTTGGATTAGTTCTGCATGGTCTTTCATCCTTCTTCTATTGTGAAATTTGACTTCCTTCATATTTTCTTGAATCAACGTACATAGAAATGCAATTTTTACTAGACGTAATGCCTTAGAACATATTATTTGTGACTACATTACATTTTTCAAACTTTTTATGTTAAAGATGAGTTTATCTAGTTTACAATTTAGTTTCAGAAATCAACTTCAGACTTATAACAAAGGTTGTAGCCTTTTTTGAGTTAACGTATATAAAATTCATCATTTTTATGAACTCTTTCTTTTTGTGTTGGCTTTGTCTTTCTATTGATTCAACATGGATGAAATTTGTTAGGATTTGGATTAGTTCTGCATGGTCATTCATCCTTCTTCTATTGTGAAATTTGACTTCCTTCATTTTCTCTTGAATCAACATACATAGAAATGCAATTTTTACTAGACGTACTGCCTTAGAACATATTAATTGTGATTACAATACATTTTTCAAACTTTTTCTGTTAAAGATGAGTTTATCTAGTTTACAATTTAGTCTCAGAAATCAACTTCCGACTTATAACGAAGTGTGTAGACTTTTTTTAGTTAACGTATATAAAATTCAAAATTTTTATGAACTCTTTCTTTTTGTGTTGGCTTTGTCTTTCTATTTGATTCAAGATAGATGAGATTTGTTAGGATTTGGATTAGTTCTGCATGGTCATTCATCCTTCTTCTATTGTGAAATTTGACTTCCTTCATTTTTCTCTTCAATCAACATACATAGAAATGCAATTTTTACTAGATGTAATGCTTTAGAACATATTATTTGTGATTACAATACATTTTTCAAACTTTTTCTGTTAAAGATGAATTTATCTAGTTTGCGATTTAGTCTCATATATCAATTCCAACTTATAACGAAGTGTGTAGACTTTTTTTAGTTAACGTATATAAAATTCAAAATTTTTATGAACTCTTTCTTTTTGTGTTGGCTTTGTCTTTCTATTCGTTTAAAGATAGATGAAATGTGTTAGGATTTGGATTAGTTCTGCATGGTCATTCATCCTTCTTCTATTGTGAAATTTGACTTCCTTCATTTTTTCTTGAATCAACATACATAGAAATGCAATTTTTACTAGACGTACTGCCTTAGAACATATTAATTGTGATTACAATACATTTTTCAAACTTTTTCTGTTAAAGATGAGTTTATCTAGTTAACGTATAAAAAATTCAATAATTTTGTGAACTCTTTATTTTTGTTTTGGCTTTGTCTTTCAATTTGATTCAAATATATGAAATTTGATAGAATTTGGATTAGTTCTGGCTGATCTTTCATCTTTCTTCTATTGTGAAATTTGACTTCCTTCATATTTTCTTGAATCAACGTACATAGAAATGCAATTTTTACTAGACGTAATGCCTTAGAACATATTATTTGTGATTACAATACATTTTTCAAACTTATTTTGTTAAACATGAGTTTATGTAGTTTACAGTTTAGTGTCAGAATCAATTTCAGACTTATAACGAAGTGTGTAGACTTTTTTGATTTAATGTACATAAAATTCAACATTTTTATGAACTCTTTCTTTTTGTGTTGGCTTTGTCTTTCTATTTGATTCAAGATAGATGAAATTATTTTGGATTTGGATTAGTTCTTCTTGGTCTTTCATCCTTCTTCTATTGTGAAATTTGCCTTCCTTCATATTTTCTTGAATCAACGTACATAGAAATGCAATTTTTACTAGACGTAATGCTTTAGAACATATTATTTGTGATTACAATACATTTTTCAAACTTTTTCTGTTAAAGATGAGTTTATCTAGTTTACAATTTAGTCTCAGAAATCAGCTTCCGACTTATAACGAAATGTGTAGACTTTTGAGATAACTTTATAAAAAATTTATTATTTTTATGAACTCTTTATTTTTGTATTGGCTTTGTCTTTTAATTTTATTCAAATAAATGAATTTTTTTAGAATCGGGATCAGTTCTGGCTGGTCTTTCATCCTTCTTATATTGTGAAATTTGCCTTCCTTCATATTTTCTTGAATCAACCTACATAGAAATGCAATTTTTACTAGACGTGATGCTTTAGAACATATTATTTGTGATTAAAATACATTTTTCGAACTTTTTCTGTTAAAGATGAGTTTATCTAGTTTACGATTTAGTGTCAGAAATAAATTTACGACTTATAACGAAGTGTGTAGACTTTTTTGAGTTAACGTTTATAAAATTCAAAATTTTTATGAACTCTTTCTTTGTTTGTTGGCTTTGTCTTTTTATTTGATTCAAGATAGATGAAATTTTTTAGGATTTGGATTAGTTCTGCATGGTCTTTCATCCTTCTTCTATTGTGAAATTTGACTTCCTTCATATTTTCTTGAATCAACGTACATAGAAATGCAATTTTTACTAGACGTAATGCCTTAGAACATATTATTTGTGACTACATTACATTTTTCAAACTTTTTATGTTAAAGATGAGTTTATCTAGTTTACAATTTAGTTTCAGAAATCAACTTCAGACTTATAACAAAGGATGTAGCCTTTTTTGAGTTAACGTATATAAAATTCATCATTTTTATGAACTCTTTCTTTTTGTGTTGGCTTTGTCTTTCTATTTGATTCAACATGTATGAAATTTGTTAGGATTTGGATTAGTTCTGCATGGTCATTCATCCTTCTTCTATTGTGAAATTTGACTTCCTTCATTTTCTCTTGAATCAACATACATAGAAATGCAATTTTTACTAGACGTACTGCCTTAGAACATATTATTTGTGATTACAATACATTTTTCAAACTTTTTCTGTTAAAGATGAGTTTATCTAGTTTACAATTTAGTCTCAGAAATCAGCTTCCGACTTATAACGAAATGTGTAGACTTTTGAGATAACTTTATAAAAAATTTATTATTTTTATGAACTCTTTATTTTTGTATTGGCTTTGTCTTTTAATTTTATTCAAATAAATGAATTTTTTTAGAATCTGGATCAGTTCTTCTTGGTCTTTCATCCTTCTTCTATTGTGAAATTCGCCTTCCTTCATATTTTCTTGAATCAACGTACATAGAAATGCAATTTTTACTAGACGTGATGCTTTAGAACATATTATTTGTGATTAAAATACATTTTTCGAACTTTTTCTGTTAAAGATGAGTTTATCTAGTTTACGATTTAGTGTCAGAAATAAATTTACGACTTATAACGAAGTGTGTAGACTTTTTTGAGTTAACGTTTATAAAATTCAAAATTTTTATGAACTCTTTCTTTGTTTGTTGGCTTTGTCTTTTTATTTGATTCAAGATAGATGAAATTTTTTAGGATTTGGATTAGTTCTGCATGGTCTTTCATCCTTCTTCTATTGTGAAATTTGACTTCCTTCATATTTTCTTGAATCAACGTACATAGAAATGCAATTTTTACTAGACGTAATGCCTTAGAACATATTATTTGTGAATACATTACATTTATCAAACTTTTTATGTTAAAGATGAGTTTATCTAGTTTACAATTTAGTTTCAGAAATCAATTTCAGACATATAACGAAGTGTGTAGACTTTTTTGAGTTAACGTATATAAAATTCAACATTTTTATGATCTCTTTTTTTGTGTTGGCTTTGTCTTTCTATTTGATTCAAGATAGATGAAATTTGTAAGGATTTGGATTAGCTCTGCATGGTCTTTCATGCTTCTTTTAGTGTAAAATTTGACTTCCTTCATATTTTCTTGAATCAACGTACATAGAAATGCAATTTTTGCTAGATGTATTGCCTTGGGACATATTAATTGTCATTAAAATAAATTTTTCGAACTTTTTCTGTTAAAAATGAGTTTATCTTGTTTACAATTTAGTCTCAGAAATCAATTTCCGACTTATAACGAAGTGTGTAGACTTTTTTAGGTTAACGTATATAAAATTCAACATTTTTATGAACTCTTTCTTTTTGTGTTGGCTTTGTCTTTCTATTTGATTCAAGATAGATGAAATTTGTTAGGATTTGGATTAGTTCTGCTTGGTCATTCAACCTTCTTCTATTGTGAAATTTGACTTCCTTCATTTTTTCTTGAATCAACATACATAGAAATGCAATTTTTACTAGATGTAATGCTTTAAAACATATTATTTGTGATTACAATACATTTTTCAAACTTTTTCTGTTAAAGATGAGTTTATCTAGTTTACGATTTAGTCTCATATATCAATTTCCAACTTATAACGAAGTGTGTAGACTTTTTTTAGTTAACGTATATAAAATTCAAAAATTGTATGAACTCTTTCTTTTTGTGTTGGCTTTGTCTTTCTATTCGATTCAAGATAGATGAAATGTGTTAGGATTTGGATTAGTTCTGCATGGTCATTCATCCTTCTTCTATTGTGAAATTTGACTTCCTTCATTTTTTCTTGAATCAACATACATAGAAATGCAATTTTTACTAGACGTACTGCCTTAGAACATATTAATTGTGATTACAATACATTTTTCAAACTTTTTCTGTTAAAGATGAGTTTATCTAGTTTACGATTTAGTCTCGGACATCGATTTCCAACTTATAACGAAGTGTGTAGACTTTTTTTAGTTAACGTATATAAAATTCAACATTTTTATGAACTCTTTCTTTTTGTGTTGGCTTTGTCTTTCTATTTGACTCAAGATAGATGAAACTATTTTGGATTTGGATTAGTTCTTCTTGGTCTTTCATCCTTATTCTATTGTGAAATTTGCCTTCCTTCATATTTTCTTGAATCAACGTACATAGAAATGCAATTTTTACTAGACGTAATGCTTTAGAACATATTATTTGTGATTACAATACATTTTTCAAACTTTTTCTGTTAAAGATGAGTTTATCTAGTTTACAATTTAGTCTCAGAAATCAGCTTCCGACTTATAACGAAGTGTGTAGACTTTTGAGATAACTTATAAAAAATTTAATATTTTTATGAACTCTTTATTTTTGTATTGGCTTTGTCTTTCAATTTGATTCAACTAGATGAAATTTTTTAGAATTTGGATCAGTTCTGGCTGGTCTTTCATCCTTCTTATATTGTGAAATTTGCCTTCCTTCATATTTTCTTGAATCAACGTACATAGAAATGCAATTTTTACTAGACGTAATGCTTTAGAACATATTATTTGTGATTAGAATACATTTTTCAAACTTTTTCTGTTAAAGATGAGTTTATCTAGATTACGATTTAGTGTCAGAAATCAATTTACGACTTATAGCGAAGTGTGTAGACTTTTTTGAGTTAACGTTTATAAAATTCAAAAATTTTATGAACTCTTTCTTTTTTTGTTGGCTTTGTCTTTGTTGTCTTTTTTTTGATGTTGTCCATGCACATCTTCAGTTTAGAGAGAAAATGAGAGGAAAGAGAAACTTTGGCGAAAACACTAGGGTTTAGGTTTTTTCACGCCAGTTTCATTCACTTTGGATTCAATATGGTAGAAGATACTCATAGTTCATCACGGATTCAGCAACGCCAATCCTTTGCGGACAAGGTAAAGGCAAAACAAACCCTAAAGCCAACAGGAGTTGATATTACTAGCTTACCTAATCCTACTCTGATTGATGGAGATCCATCCCTTGTTATACCTGCGTACTTCTATGAAGAGGGTTGTAAACCCTTTAAACACAACTTCATTGCAAGGTTAAACTTCACGGGACTGAAGTTCTTTGAGGTAAAAACAATTTTAATCTCTCAATGGCAGATTAATCCTAATATTGTTAGGTTTATGACTATGGGAAAAGGTTTCTTTGTTATTATGCTACAAGATGAGGAAACTAAAGAGAGAATCAGACGTACAAAGTGGTTTGTTCAACAGCATGAACTCAAGTTAATGGATTGGTACCCAGGTTTTGATCCTGATCGTCAAAAAACTTCCCATGCAAACGTATGGGTTCACTTTCCTGGTTTACATGCAGAACTATGGACTGAGAAGAACTTGTTATCAATGGGAAAAGTTTTAGGTACTCCAATTGTTGTTGATCAAAGAACCCTAAATCTGGAGTATGGAAACTTTGCCTCTGTTTTGGTAGATGTGGATTTTGCTAAAACATATTCCAAGTAGAATTAAGATAACAGCTGGGGGGAGGACGTTTTGGCAATATTTGGATATTCCAAAATCACCTAAATTCTGTATGAAGTGCTGCATAATTGGTCATAATGATGATGAATGTAGAAGACAACCAAAGAATGATGAGAAATCGTCTAAGGCTGATGCGAAAGTGGAGTGGCAGAATGTGCGTAATAGGAGAAACCGTAAGGGAGCTGCTGGAGAGGATGCAACCAAGGCTGGTGAGAGTACAACCGCTGTTGATGTAGGTGTTGGCGCTGCTGTAGGTGGTGTGAACGTTGGTGCTGTTGTTACAGGTGCTGGTGATAATGTGGATGATGCTCTTGCTGTAGGGAATGGTGGATCTGTGGTGAATGGGGTGGTTGAATCTGGTTTAGTGGAGAGTGTTGTTGCTTTGGAGCAAACTATTCAGCTAGAGAATGAATTAGCGTCTTCTGAAGCCAATTTACATGCAGTGTCTGAAGCTTTTGAGAAGGCTAAGAAGGCGTTAGCATTGAAAAAGGGTTTGGCTAGTGGGTTGTCAATGGTTGAAATTGCAACCTCAGCTAAGTCATCTAAGAGTGGTGAATTGGCAAGAACTAATCACTCTAGTGATAGGAATGAGGCTAGTTCTTCTTTTACACCGGTTGAGGCTGTTAATAAGTCATTGCAAGACAGGGTGATTGATAATATTGAGGATACCTCAAGCTACAGAGCTGTTGCTGAAGCTTCTATCATGATTTCTCCTAAAGCAGAATAGGAGTCTTAACAAGAATCGTCTAAGGAAAGATCATGTCGTTTCCTCTGAAAATAACATTTCCCTTAATGTGAACGAAATTCCAGAAGAAAGAAGAAAAATTGATGATATGAGAAATAACCTGATGGAGATAATTGAAGGATATATAAAGAAATTGTCGACAGGTTGTCATCCTCCTCAAGTCAAAATTCTTCTGGTAAGAACTTTAACTATGTCTCTTATTTTGATGACAGTAAGTTTTATGATAATTTCTCACATCAAAAGGGATCCCTCTCTAGATTCAGAAGGAAAAAGAGACTCGATCATAAACACAATTCTTTTCATGAGCCCATAGCTCATACTTGTGCTAATTAATCACAAGGGTTAAGAACTTGCTCATAAAAATCATGTTGAGCAAGATGTATAAAAATCAGGTATACTATGGCAATTTGATATTCTGCTTAGTTGAGCTATCCTCTTATCGTTTATAGCTAAACTAGTGTTTGCAGACAATATTGCCTAAGAAGTATTTGTGTTGTCTAGAATCGTTTCTCTCTTTTTGCAATTCTTTTGCAACTTTGTGGACTGCTACACTTGTGCTCTAAATTACTCCTATGGTAAGGAATTTATTGAGCCATTTATGAATTCTCATGTAGAAAAAGTTCTTTTGTTGTTTTATTCCTTATGGGCCATGATGTATTCTTATGTTGTTTTATTCCTTATGGGCCATGACGTATTTGTATGTGTACACGGGTTACCATCACGAGCCAACGGTTTGCAAACCCTAAAGGTCTTCTTCCCTAAGAAACCATATATATACCAAACCTCTGATTCATGTTTGCATACTCTTGGTTATTTTGATTTATCAAGAATGTCGTCCTCTTCACGAGCTTTTGGTTTTGCAAAAGGCTTTCTTGATAAAGGTATTGGTTTTGTGTCCGAAGGAAGGAAGTAAAGAACCCTTGTAGATGAAGGTCATCCTAATGCCTCATGTTACTATGCCTATACTCATGAGGATGCTGAGAAGGAGGATATGATCTCTGCTGAAGTGGTTCATGACTTTATTAAGTATTACAAAGAAGAAAAACTGCAGCTTGTTGATACCTTGAAGAGTCTTAATGTGTTAAGAACTGAGTTGGAAAAGGTTACGTCTGACCTTGGTCTCATAAAAGCACAAATTAAAGACATATTCAATGAGGATATCTTTTCTAAATATGCTGTCGTTCACAAGCTTGAAAACCTCAAGACTCATGAGGATCCTGAATCGTCTATTTGACTTCAGTACTTGTCCATCTTTGGCATAGGAGTCTGGTTTTGTTTTAGCTTTTTTTATTATTTTCCTAGTAAATCTTCTATTTTCTTGTTTTGTTTAGAAGAATAACTAGAGTTTGGAGTAGCCATGATTGTGATTACACATAGCTATGACCAAAGTTTTCATCTTCTTGTTTTTTAGATTTATTGGTTTGAATTCTAAATTTGTTTGGAAGATGATTTTTGCAGTATTAATCTTTATGGATTTATATATTGCAATTGCTTATGGGATATGTGTGTTTGCGTCCGTGAACTATGATTGTCCCATATCTTGTCAAAAGTAAAGTCTTTCGTAAGTCGATATTCTTATATTGATAAAAGAATGAATGGACTTTTGACAAATACAAAAGTTAAGCCTATATTGTCAATTATTGACGGAAGATAGGTTAAAATCTTTTGTTTCCAAGGATTATGTCTATTGTATGTCATGGTGCAAATTGTGATGGAAAATAGAATGAATCCTTGTGTATTCCGCTGATCTCCCTGTTCCATATTCTATGTATTATTGTGAGGCTCCGTAATGTGTCTTATGTTGAGCACTACACAACCAAGTTGATTGTTTTTATGATTAGCTATGTTGTTGTTCCGTAAGGGTTTTTTTTTTTTGATAAGTAAAAAATGTATTAATAAATATCAAAATTTACAGAAGAAGTTTACAAGAAAAGAGGTCAGAAAACCCCCAAAACTTGTAAACTATTTGAAACTAAAAATAACTTCTCCAGAAGCCAAAAAAAGCTCAAGAGACTCATAACTAAAAGAAGAACAAAAAAAAAAGACAAAATGCCTAAATTTCTTCAAAACCTCAAACACAAGTGTCTCCACCTTTATTTTTCTTCTTTGGAGTCTTCATTCTTTTTAATTGATCTTTTGTCTCCTTGACGTACTCCTTTCTAAAAGAAGAATCCTTTAAATATTTTTGTTGAATATAAAATTTTGTAATTGTACAAAAAATCTCTCGTTCTTCCTTTGTTAATTGAGTAGATAAATTAGCACTCACCTTGGGATGTGCTTCCTCACCTTGTTGTTCCATAAGGTACTTTATGTCGAGCATTCTTGAACTAAATTAATCATCTTGTTTGGTTATTTTGTTATGACTCTGTAAGTTTTTATGTTCGAGCGTTTTTTACTGGGTTGATTATTTTCATGATTAACTAAGTCATTTCTCCATAGATTATCTTATGTCGAGTATGACCAATTAAATTGATTACTTTTTGTGATTAATCTAATTGAGTTTTTTAAGTCTCCATAAGTTCACTTATGTTTGAGCATTTTTCGATTAAATTAATTATGGGTTATCTCGTGGTTAGTTTAATTGAATATTTTGGATTAAAATTCATACTTGTATGTGATTTGTTGTCCAAAGAAATCCTTCTTTTCTTTCGAAATTAAGGTCGCTCTTGTTGTTCCTTCGGGAATGACATTTTATGGGGGAGAGTTCTTTTTGAACTTGGCGCTTAGTTGCCAAATCTTTGTGGGGAGTGCGGCTGTGGAATATTATAGGGGTTATCTTGTATCTTTAAACTCCTTGATGAATGCATTTAGCTTCGGCTTTATGATTGCATCTAAATAAGATGATATGTGTTTCTTTCTTTTGGTCATGAAATGTCTCTTTCGGAAATTTCATTAGGACCCCGTTCTTTTACCTTTGCCAATTTTATTGACAAAAAGGGGGAGAATTAATATGTAGTTCACACTACAAATACATATGGTTTTCGGATCATTATGTAAGGGGGAGTGGTTTCCATGTGAGATGGAGTATTGACTAAGGGGGAGTGATACATATCACCGTAGTATTGTTGTTAAAGTTGTGATACAATTGAACTTTGACGTTGTATAATGATACTATGACACTGTATAACAATGATTGAGAACTATTGTTTTCTTGTTGTTATAGCTACGGATTTTCAACAAAGATGATGCTAAACTTACAACCTTTGGGATCATTGGAGTACTTGGAAGTGACGAAGATTTCGAGTAATGCTGAAGATTAGACATGTGGAATAGGATCTACAAAAGTTAATTTATTTATTTTTTGTATTCCATATGTATTAATAATTTTGTCACTAAAATTGACAAAGGGAGAGATTGTTAGAGCATTGCTAGGTCGAACTCGCATGCGTTGCTATCTCAAGCATGTTTGTCAATGTTAGTGATCAAAACTATAAGTCTTGATTACTAGCCTATATAGCTAAAGGTCTCGGACTAGGTTAGAAAGTGTAGTTGAGCTCAAGACTCCATGGAAACCATCATACAAGACGAAGGACTACTCAAGGAACCGGTGGATCTTCATCGACTAAAAGGTATGTGGAGACTTGAACTTATCTATCACTCAAAAGTCTATTTACTCTATCTCCTACTCTTGAGACAAAAGTCGTTTTGATATATAGACTTTGTTTATACACATTTGCTATTTCGAGCCAAGTTTATCTCGCCTATTTATTTCTCGAAATATGTGTTGGTAAGCTTTCGCTTTAGCTAAATTCATCTTTACCTAGTGACGAATGTCATGTTATGTTTCAATCACTTTGAAAATTGCTCTGACGAAAAATGGTCTCTGAATAACGGCTATATAACGTCCTCTGAGAATGTTTCAATGATTGAAATGAGGGTTTATATTATAAACCATTGGAGGATATAAGCATAGTTGTGGAAACACATATATGTATAAGTCCTTATTCCTTGAACCAAAGTTTGCGAACTTTGTTGATCAAGAGAAACGGAATGTGGCGTGAGCCAAGTCCGCGAACTGGCGAAAGTTCTCGACCCGAGAATTTCTGCTGGAGTTTGTGAACTCCTTCCATGAGCTTAAGTTCGCGAACCCAGTCCGCGAACTTGAGCAGGTTATATCTAAAATTGGTTGTTCTTGAACTCATGTTTATGTAAACTAAGGAATGATTTTGCAAACCTGTCTATAAAGTTCGTGAACTGATTCGAGTGAATCAAACCGTTTTTGCTTCGATTGTGTCTTGTGTAGTTACATAAGATCTAAGCAACTGAACAACTCTCAAACTAGTTCATTTGAGTCATTTGAAATAGTTATGGTGAAGAAGAATATGGTGGATATGAAAGTGATCATATGACTAACCATTTGGTTAACTATTGTTGAACCAACAAATGTTAATATTTGGGAACGGTTACATAAACCCAAAATTGGACATTTCATTTGTGTGTAACAAGCTAAGTTTTCGATCCAATGGTTGAGAAATACTAGCTTGAATCTAATCAGGTTTTCATCTAACGGTGAATATTGAATGCTTTGTTACCAAGCTAACATTGAGTGCAAACCCTGATTTGAAAGACTATATAAGGGAGAACTCTAGAAACTGGGAAACCTAATCCCTACACCTTACGTGTGATACTAGTTGCATAAGCTAGAGTCAATTCTCCTTTAACCTTGGGTTTTCTTCTTCTAAAACCAGGTTAACGACTTAAAGACTTCATTGGGATTGTGAAGCCAGACCGATACTACTTTTCTTGTAGTTGTGTGATCTGATCTTGCTGATTCTATCGTTTTGAGTACAATTGTAATAATTGGCTTGAGATTTATATCTCCGATAGGCAAGATAGAAAAGTAATCACAAACATCTTCGTCTCATCGTTTGTAGGAATTCAATTGTTGATAGGAATGCTGCTAACTTATCTGACACTCCTTTAACTGATGACCTGTTTGTTCGAGAAATCATTGTTTCGCCAAATCAGTTTGAGGCTTTGAATGCCTAACTTGGTTTGATTGAGGACAACTTGGTTGATTCTGGTGTTCATGCAAGTTTACAAGTTGGGTCAACACCTTTGTTTGATCAACACTCTGGAATGTGGACTTCTAGGACGCCGGTTATTTTAGCTCGTACTTCTGGAGATTCTCGGAAAAGCTTTTTCAGAGCTTTTTAGAGTTTTTCAGAGAGAAAGGCGATTTTCTTTTCCATCTTTTTTTTCACGCCTAGGTTTTGATTTTTCTCACGTTTTGATCATCTAAATCAGCTACGGTTGGTTTATGATGATTGAATCATCAATCCCTACAACATCAGGGATTAAAAATCCTAATGGTAGTCATGGTTCTTTTGCTGATATTCTCAAAGGAAAGAAAACCCTAATTCCAACATCTGTTGATCTTTCCAAGTTACATAATCCAACTCTTAAAGAAGGTGAACCTGCGTTAGAAATCCCTTTGGATTTGTTTCAAGAGGGTTGCATCAGATTTCAACATAGTTTTATTGCTAGATTAGACTTCACGGGTTTGAAGTTTTCTGAAGTTAAGACACAACTTTTAGATCAATGGAAACTTGAACGGATTAAATTTCTTCCAATGGCTAAAGGTTTCTTCATAGTTATGCTTTCGTGTGCTGAAGATAAAGAGAAGATTCGCAATGGTCCAGCTGCAACTGTTAACAATCACTTGTTGAAGCTAATTGATTGGTATCCAGGTTTTAACCCAAACAAACAGCGTTCTTCACATGCTGCTGTTTGGGTTATGTTTCCAGATTTACCGGTTGAGCTTTGGACTGAAAAGTCGTTGCTTTCAATTGGTAAGATTCTAGGTAATCCAATTGTGGTGGATGAAAAAACTTTACAACTTGATTATGGTTTTTATGCTTCAGTTTTAATTGATATTTATTTTGCTAAGCATATTCCAGAGAGAATTCATATAACCTCAGGTGGAAAAGAGTTTTGGCAATATATTGATATTCAAAAATATCCAAAGTTCTGTTCAAAGTGTAATATTATTGGTCATGCGGATGCTGAATGCAAGAAGAAGTCGACTAAAATTGATGGGAACAAAGAGAAACAACAACAAGTAGTCGTCGGAGAGAAGACTTTTAAGGGTAGTTATGATCCTAATGCTGGTAAGAGATGGCAAATCAAATCTAAAGTTGTTTTACCAGAAGTTAGTGTGGGCGTGGATGGTAATACTAATCAAATTGAACAAGATTTTGAGAAGCACAAGGATGCAATAGCCCATGCAGCTCATGCAAATCAGGAAACTATACTTTGTGTTTCAGATTCAAGTACTATTGGAGTTACTAATGATAACAAAATTGAGGCTACAGTTCAATCTAGCAATGAACAGTTGGAGAATGAGCTTGCTATCTCTTCAAAAGAATTCCGTGAGGCTCAATTCAGGTTAATCAAGTGCAAAAGCGTGATTGCAGCTAAGGAAGCTATTGTTGCACGTAAAGGAGCTGTGACTAAGCCTGTTGAAGCTGGTATGTCCGGGAACAAGATTGGTACAACTAACGTTTGTGAAGGCAAGTCCGTGCAAAACCAGAATTCTGAAATCAAGTCCAAGCAAAATTCTGAAACCGTGTCTAATTTGGAAAATACGCCTGGGGCTAATTTGGAAGAGACGTCCGTGACTTTGCAAAACTCTGAGGTTCACAAGTCCGTGACCAAAAAGAAGTCCGTTTCCAAGTCTCATTTGGAAAACAAGTTAGTTTCCAACCCTAATACGTTTACTAAGGCATCTAATGAGAATTGGACGCCAGTGAAAGGTACAAATTTTTTTTTACGCCTCTAACTGATGCTTTACTTGAATCTTCTGAAAAAGTTAGGAAAAATACATATGAAGTATTAAGTTCAGAATTGGGTTTTAGAGATGACGTTGAGGGTGCTAATTTGGAGGAAGTTCAACAAAGTATTGTTGAAGATTTAGATGAGGAAGAGGCTGAATTGCTTGCTGCTAATATGGAAGCTGAAGTTAAAAATTCTACTGAATGGGGTACGATTAGTGATCACAATAAAAACAAGAATAGCAATGTTTCAAAGGCTACAGATTTAGTTGAGAGCTCAACTGAAACTGTTGATGCAGAAAAGAAGAAAGCTTTTCTTGATAGATTAGAAGCTCTAAGGCAACAAAGGACGGAAAATATTCTGAATGAAGAGGAGCTTGTAGAGGTAGGCACCATTACGAATGATGAAGTTCAGACTAACTTTATTAGAAATCCAACCTATATAAAGGAGTATTTTAAAGAAAAAAGAGAGAAGAAAAAACCTCAAACTCCTATTAAGCTTGTTCTTGGTGGTAATTATGCTTCGGATGAAGATGAATATGATGATGTTTATGATGATGAATATAATGAGTTTTATGGAGACCCTGATGTTTTGGCGGAAATCCTTGCTGGTCTCCAACCTAAGAAGAAGAATTTTAAGGTGGGAAAGGGGCGCAAACGATGTTAAGTTCCTATTTTTCTTCTTTTTTGTTAGTTATTTGAGTTTAGGAGCTTATTTTATGAGTTTCTAATAATTTTTTGATGTTATTTTTTCTCCCCTTTGGTTTATGGGGGTGGGGAGGCCTTGAGCCTCCCACTTTTTAATTCTTGTAATTACGTTTTTTTGCTTTAATAAACCATTTTGACCTAGCAAAAAAATTTCTGGAGATTCTCGAACTGGTAAAAATTCAGCATCGATTGTTAGTACTTCTGGTGGTTCTAAGACTTCTGGAAATTCAACTTTGATTGACAAGACCAATAAAATTGCTGCAGGTTCTAGGCTTAAACCTAGAAACGGAGGGCAAAAAATTGATTCTAATAGGTTTGCGCAGAGAGTTAAGATAAATAACACTCCCAAGGTTGTTTCCCAATGAGAGTTCTCTTTTGGAACATAAATGGGATTGTGCGTGATAAGGCACAAGCTAAACTTAGAGAATTAGTTAAGGATTATTCATAATTCTACAGATACGTGTATTGGTAATTTGTGGGTGATGTGGTCTTTGGGTATTGCTGATCCGGTGGTGGTGAATTGTTCCAAACAGGCTATTACCACTGGTGTGGATGGTGTTCATATTTCTCTTGTGCATGCTAGTTCAGTGCAAACTACTAGGAGAAATCTGTGGAGACAGTTAGATATGGGGGCACTTCAGTTGCCATGGTTGGCAATTGGGGACTTTAATTGTGTGTTGCGTAACGATGAGAAAAAGGGTGGTGCGACTCCGAGAACGGCAGTGGTGAATGAATTTAGTGATTGGTTGGATGACAATGGCCTTTTTGAAGCGGAATCCTTGGGTTGCAAGTTTACTTGGTCTAACAGGCAATCTGGAGTTCATAGAATTATTAGTAGGCTTGACAGGGCAGTGATTAATGAGTTTTGGTTGAATCGTTTTAAGAATTGGCGGTGTAAAGCTCTTCCAAGGGAAGTTTCTGATCATTCTCCTCTTCTTGGTTTTCCGTTTGTTAACACGAGACCAAGAAGAGCGCCTTTTCGAGTTCAAAAAATGTGGTTTGGGCATCCCGATTTTACGCGTATGGTTGAAGATAGTTGGAAGGAACCTATTGTGGGTTCACCAGCCTTTATATATCCTCAAAAATTAAAGCGTCTTAAAATTGCAATGAAGTTGTGGAATCAAGAAGTTTTTGGTAATGTTGATGTTAGGCTGAAACAGGCTCAGCTTAGACTTGAAAGTTCAATGCGTTTATCGGATGAAGACCCTTCGGATGTGGACAAATTGAACTCGATGAGAAGTGTGGCAGTGGAAGTTAATGATATTAGAATGCAACAAGTCATTATGTTGAAGCAAAAATCCAGAAATCAGTGGTTAGTTGAAGGGGCTAGTAATTCTAATTTCTTTCATAATTCTATTGGTATTCATAGGAGTAGTAATACTATTTCGGAATTGGTGGATGCTAATGGGGTAACGGTGACTGATTGTAATCAGATTCGCAACCTTATTGTTGATTATTATGAGGCAAAGTTTAATGGTGATGTATTTTTTTTGCTAGGTCAAAATGGTTTATTAAAACAAAAAAACGTAATTACAAGAATTACAAAGTGGAAGGCTCAAGGCCTCCCCACCCCCATAAACCAAAGGGGAGAAAAAATAACCTCAAAAAAATTACTAAAAACTCATAAAATAAGCTCCTAAACTCAAATAACTGACAAAAAAAGAAGAAAAATAGGAATTTAATATCGTTTACGCCCCTTTCCCATCCTAAAATTCTTCTTCTTAGGTTGGAGACCAGCAAGGATTTCCGCCAAAACATCAGGGTCTCCATAAAAGTCATTATAGTCATCATCACAAGTATCATCATATTCGTTTTCATCCGAAGAATAATTACCACCAGGAACAAGCGGAGTTTGAGGTTTTTTCTCTCTTTTTTCTTTTTCCGTCCTTTGTTGCCTTAGAGCTTCTAATCTATCAAGAAAAGCTTTCTTCTTTTCTGCATCAACAGTATCAGTTGAGCTCTCAACTAAATCCTTAGCCTTTGAAACATTGCTATTCTTGTTTTCATTATGATCACTAATCATACCCCATTCAGAAGAATTTTTAACTTCAGCTGCCATATTAGCAGCAAGCAATTCAGCCTCTTCCTCATCTAAATCTTGAACAATCCTTTGCTGAACTTCCTCCAAAGTAGCACCCTCAACTTCATCTCTAAAACTCAATTCTGAACTTAACACTTCATATGTATTTTTCCTAACTTTTTCAGAAGATTCAAGCAAAGCATCAGTTATATGCGTAAAAGAAAACTTTGTACCTTTTACTGGCGTCCAATTCTCATTAGAAGCTTTAGTAAACGTATTAGGGTTGGAAACTGATTTGTTTTCCAAATCAGACTTGGAAACGGACTTCTTGTTGGTCACGGACTCAGAGTTTTGCAATGCCACAGACTTGTCTACCAAATCAGCCCCAAGCGTATATTCCAAATTAGACGTTTCAGATTTTTGCTTGGACTTGGATTCAGAATTCTGGTTATGCACGGACTTGCCTCCACAAACGTTAGTTGTGCCAATCTTGTTCCCGGACATACCAGCTTCAACAGGCTTAGTGACAACTTCTTTACGTGCAACAATAGCTTCCTTAGCTGCAATTGCGCTTTTACACTTGATTAACCTGAATTGAGCCTCACGGAATTTATTTGAAGAAATAGCAAGCTCGTTCTCCAACTGTTCATTGCTAGATTGAACTGTAGCCTCCTCAATTCTGTTATCATTAGTAACTCCAATAGTACTTGAATCTGAAGCACAAAGTATAGTTTCTTGATTTGCATGAGCTGCATGCGCTATTGCAGCCTTGTTCTTCTCAAAATATCGTTTAATTTGTGTAGTATTACCATCCACGCCCACACTAACTTCTGGTAAAACAACTTTAGATTTTATTTGCCATCTCTTACCAGCATTAGGATCATAACTACCCTTAAAAAGGTTCTCTCCCACGACTACTTGTTGTTGTTTCTCTTTGTTCCCATCAATTTTAGTCGACTTCTTCTTGCATTCAGCATCCACATGACCAATAATATTACACTTTGAACAGAACTTTGGATATTTTTGAATATCAATATATTGCCAAAACTCTTTTCCACCTCAAGTTATATGAATTCTCTCCGGAATATGCTTAGCAAAATCAATATCAATTAAAACTGAAGCATAAAAACCATAATCAAGTTATAAAGTTTTTTCATCCACCACAATTGGATTACCTAGAATCTTACCAATTGAAAGCAAAGACTTTTCAGTCCAAAGTTCAACCGGTAAATCTGGAAACATAACCCAAACAACAGCATGTGAAGAACGTTGTTTGTTTGGGTTAAAACCTGGGTACCAATCAATTAACTTCAACAAGTGATTGTTAACAGTTGCAGCTGGACCATTGCGAATCTTCTCTTTATCTTCAGCACATGAAAGCATAACTATGAAGAAACCTTTAGCCATTGAAAGAAATTTAATCCGTTCAAGTTTCCATTGATCTAAAAGTTGTGTCTTAACTTCAGAAAACTTCAAACCCGTGAAGTATAATCTAGCAATAAAACTATGTTGAAATCTGATGCAACCCTCTTGAAACAAATCCAAAGGGATTTCTAACGCAGGTTCACCTTCTTTAAGAGTTGGATTAGGTAGCTTGGAAAGATCAACAGATGTTGGAATTAGGGTTTTCTTTCCTTTGAGAATATCAGCAAAAGAAACATGACTACCATTAGGATTTTTAATCCATGATGTTGTAGGGATTGATGATTCAATCATCATAAACCAACCGTAGCTGATTTAGATGATCAAAACGTGAGAAATCAAACCCTAGGCGTGAAAGAAAATTGGAAAAGAAAATCGCCCTTTAGAGAGAAAAACGGACATAACTTTTTTTTCTTTGCATACTTGTCCAATCCTTTAATGGTGATGATTCAGTTCCAGTTGAAGCTCTTTTTAATATTGATCATAATAGTATTTCTCTTGAGGAGAGTGCTAGAATGGATCAGTTGCCCTCAATTGATGAGATTCATGCAGCGGTTTTTGATTTGGGTGCAGATAGTGTGCCAGGGCCAGATGGGTTTGCTGGTTTTTTCTATAGGCATTGTTGGGAGATTATCCGGGAGGATTTGGTTAATGCTATTCTGTTTTGTTGGTCTAATAGATTCATTCCTCATGACGTGAATTCTAGTCTTCTCATGCTTCTGCCTAAAGAGAGAGGTGCTAATACTCTTCGTAACTTTAGGTCGATTGGTCTTAGTAATTTCTTTTTTAAGATTTTTACTAAGATTTTAGCTACGAGGCTTGGTAGTGTTTTGGATAACTTGATTTCTGAGGAACAAGGAAAATATTAGTTTAGCTTCAGAGATGGTGAATGAAACGCAGATTAAGCGGAAACATAGTAATGTTAGGTTAAAACTTGATATAACTCAGGCATTTGACGCGGTTAGTTGGACTTTCATCTTGGAGGTGTTTCGAAGATATGGTTTTTCTGAGAGTTGGTGTGACTGGATTCTCCAAATTCTCAAGTCTGCTAGAATTTCGGTTCCCGTCAATGGTAGCCCGGAAGGTTTCTTCAGTATTGATAGAGGGCTTCGTCAGGGTGACGCTTTGTAGCCTCTTATTTTTGTGTTGATTGAGGATGTTTTAAGCAGAAATATCTCGAAACTCTTTCGTGAGGGCAAGATGACTCATATGGTTAATAGAAAAGGTATTGCTCCTACCCATCTCTTTTTTGCTGATGACATTATGATTTTCTGTAAAGGTAACATGAAGAGTTTGAGAAATCTGGTGGATTTGTTGGGTTTATATCAACGTGCTTCGGGTCAAACAGTAAGTCGAGAGAAGAGTAAACTATATTTTGGTGGTGGTTCTTTGAATATGAGAGCTACTATTTCTGCTTTTCTGGGGATGCCGATTGCTATTTTTCCAGATAGGTATTTAGGGGTTAAGGTTATGCCTGAAGCCATTAAATATCATCATGTAGCCAATGTTGTTGAGAAGATCAAAGAACAACTTGCGGGTTGGAAGGGAAGGATGCTTTCTTTTCAAGACAGAGTGGTGTTGGTAAAATCTGTGTTAGCTAGTTATTCGATTCATAATATGGCTGTTTATAAGTGGCCAAGAAAATTTATTCATGAGTGTGAAGTTGTAATTTAGAATTTTTTATGGTCTGGTGATTCAAAAGTGAGTAGGTCTTTTGTTGTGGCTTATGACAAGATTTGTGCTCCTTATGAGGAAGGTGGTTTGGGTATAACTCAATTGAGTGTTACAAATAGAGCGCTTCTTATGGGTCTTTGGTGGAAAATCCGTAACTCTAATAAGGTTTGGGCTCGTTTTCTTCGAGCCAAATTTTTCATGAGAAATGCTAAGTTGGTTCATTATGTGAAATCTTCTATTCTTCCAGGTATTAAATAGGTTTACTCTTTGGTGGAGGATAATTCTAAGGTTTTAATTGGTGATGGTCGTAATACTTCTCTTTACTATGATGTATGGTTGGGGGATGTAGCTATTGCTGATTTACTTGAAGATTATGCTTTGGATTGTGCTACTTTGGTAGGTGATATGCTGAATGAAGGAGGCTGGAATTTGAGTGAAGAATGTCGGAATAATTTGCTAGCTGCTGATTTCGTTGAAGAGGATTTGCCTAGGACTTTGAATGGTGTTGATCGCAGGGTTTGGAAGCCCAATTACACGGGTAGTTTTACTGTCAGGTCTGCGAAATCCTTAATTCACAAGAAGTATGCTAAGCTGGTAGGAGCAAATTTGTTATGGAGGCCGAATGTGCACCCTTCCTTGGCTGCTAGGCACTGGAAAATACTAAGAGGAGCTTGTGCTATGCTTGACAAGGTTAAAAGTCGCCAGGTTGTGAATAAATGATGTTTGCGTAATAGGGAAGAAGAAACGTTAGATCATTTGATGTGGCATTGCGATTTTGCTATCAAGGCGTGGATCTGGTTATATGATATTTTTGGAATGCATTCTCATCTAAATCTGTGCACTGCCTATAAAGCTGCATATATTTTTTTGGTAAGTCCAAAAAGAATTAAAGAATATCAAAATAAAAAACAGAGTATGTAGCAAGAAAAGAGGTCAAAGAGACCCCAAAAACTTACTATTTACTTGAAACGAAAATAAGATACATTTGGTAATTCAATAGACAAGATAAAATCAGGCCTACAAAGATGCACGGGGAAGGAGCAACATGATAAGGGAACTTTGGTTGATTACTGTTTTGGTCGTAAGATCTGAACTATGGATGACACGCAATCGCTTTGTTTATGAAAACAAGAGGATTTGCTGGGGCTGCTTTCAAAAATCTGTTTTTAATCAGGTGATGGAGTACTCCAAGCGGCTCAAAGGGAACATGAACAATACAGTGGAGGACTTAAAGGTTTTGGATTTTTTTAAGGTCTCTCATAGAAAGGTGAAGTTGCTGGTACCAGTTGAATGCAGGTGGGATACTCCGGCTTTGGGAGAGCTGTTGCTTTGATGTGATGGTGCTGCTCGTGGGAATCCGGGCGTAGATGGAGCTGGAGTTGTTGCAAGGGATCATGAGGCTAATGTGGTTGGAGCTATGAGCATTGGTTTTGGTATAACCTCAAACTATCTTGCTGAAATCTATGGGATTATTATAGGGCTGGAATGGGCTGTTCAATGGGTTTTTTGCGCGCTTGTATTCAGTCGGATTCGAAGAGTGCAGTGTTGGCTTTTACTACTTCCAAGCTGCCATGGTTTGTTTGGCAAAGGTGGAGGGACATTTCTTCTATGTTTGAGGCTATTCGGTTTGTTCACACATATAGAAAAGTTAACTTTGCAGCGGATAATATGGCAAAAAGGGGTTGTGCTCTTCCTAATGAAGAAGGAAGACATTATACAGGGAGACCTGATTTTTTAAATTCAGTTGAATATCCTAATGTATCTTATTTTCGTTTCAAATAAATAGCAAGTTTTTGGGGGTTTTCTGACCTCTTTTCTTGCTGCTTGTTTTTCTTTGTAATTCTGCTATTTATTAATTCATTTTGGACTTACCAAAAAAAAAAAGTTCAACCTTTTCAATTGGCATGCATTAGTTAAAACCTTTTCAACCTTTCTCTGGTAAAGGTTGTTTTTGTTGTTGTTCTTTTGTTCTTGCGAGAGGATGACAACACACTGGGGGAGAGTTCTTATTTGAACTTGCACTTAATGATATATCTTTCTGGGGAGAAGAGGTTGCAGAATTTGAGGTAATGAATTTGTTAGTTAATCGTTTTCCTGTTTAAGAAAATCCTGTTCATATTGCATATATTTTTGCTTTTGCTTAACAAAATTTCGGTACAATTGATATGTTCCATTATATTGTGTATGGATGTGTGTGTGATTCAACTGTTTCCGAGTAAGAAAAAAACTGTGTCAATTTATTTGGTTTACTGTTTGGTATCTTCTTTATTGTTGGGTATCAAGTGTTTTTGCTTAACGAAATTCGGTGCAACTGCGGAGTTATAATGTTTATGTTTGTTCCAATTGCTTTCGGTTAAAAAATAATTGTGCAAGTCAATTTATTTTGGTTTGTATTTATTGTTTATGGCTTAAAAAAATACGGGATCATTTTTTTAGTCCAAACTAATTCCGGATAAGAGAAACTGAGTTAATTCTGATCTTAGTTAGACTTATCAAACTGGGGGATTCGGTTATTCAAGTCTAATCGAATGCCTTGACAAGAAAGATTAGTTAACTAACCTAGTGTTTTTATTGTTTGAAGAGAAAGGTCTAAGTTATTGTCTGAATAATTAGAGCCTGATGAGAGAAATAAAGTTAATTCTGATCTTTATTTTGGTTTTATCGAAATAAGCGATTGTACAAACACAATCGGTTTAACAAGGGAATTAAGTTTCTTTGTCGATATGTTAAACTATTAGGGAAAATTGCTTCGGGAAATTGTTTCCTTGATAACATATTAAAACTAAATTACTTGTAGTTTCGGTTTTAATATTGGCTATCTAAAGTGGTATGTGAAACCTTCGTGCTTAACTCGTATAGGTTGTTTACAAGTCTTTTAGATTTGTAAGATCCTTTCAGTCTTTATTTACTCGAACCATTATCATTTTATGAAAAAAGGGAGAGAAATATACGGAGTAAAAAAGTGATTTTCAATCACTAAGGAAAAAACAATTATGCTTAAACGTTATATCTAACGAAAGAGTAAAGCATTGACTAATGGGGAGAAACATATCATATTGTTGTTGTAGTAATTCTGACTACAAAAATGGGAATAACAAATTCTTGCCAATTCAACAAAGGCAGAGCGAAAGATAGCTTCAGACTTGGCTAACTCATCTTGTATCTGTTTTGCTACAACTATTCGAACACTCCCCGATATCACTTCACCTTCCTCAAGCCCTGATTGAATATAGTTAACGTTTGCATGCTGGCCATGCACACTAGAAATCCGATTCCCATTAGGGACGTTATTTACATTAGCTTGCTGGCCATTACCCAAAGTGACTTGGTTTCCATTAGGTAACTCAGGCACAATTGGAATGACAGGAGCTGTCTTTCCTTTCCTACGTCTAGGCTCTTGCCAATCGTTCCCAGCACTAGCAACATTATTACCGCGCGCTTCTTGAGTGATCGAATTGTTACCCTGCTGTATTGACGCTGAAGCTTGCTACAACCCATTACCAGCTAAATTCTTATGCTTCTTTCTAAATGAATTTCAAATCCTCAGTTGAAACAAACAAGCTCCTCTTAGTATTTTCCAGTTCCTCGCAGCCAAGGCATGGTGCACAGTCAGCCTCCATAACAAATTTTCTCCTACCAGCTTAGCATACTTCTTGCGAATTAAGGATTTCGCAGAACTGACAGTAAAACTACCTGTGTAATTGGGCTTCCAAACCCTGCGATCAACACCATTCAAAGTCCTAGGAAAATCCTCTTCAACGAAACCAGCAACTAGCAAATTATTCTGACATTCTTCACTCAAGTTCCAGCCTCCTTCATTCAGCATATCACCTACCAAAATAGCACAATCCAAAGCATAATCTTCAAGTAAATCAACAATAGCTACATCCCCCAACCATACATCGGCAGAATCAAGTGGTCAGGAATTTGCGGTTTTTCTCTCTCATCTTTGCTCTGGCGATTTTTTTCTTTGGTTTTTTTTTTTAGGGTTTCTCATTTTATTCACGTTTTCTTCATTGTTTGATCATCTTTAGATGATCTATAATGGGAGAACAATTTGTTCCTGTTTCGTCTACATCTCTTAGGAATTCTATTTCCTTTGCAGACATGGTCAAAGGTAAACAAATACAGAATCATTCTATTATTGATATTAGCAGTTTACCAAATCCTGTTTTTCATGATGATAAACCCTATGTGGAAATCCCGTTAGATTTTTTTCAAGAAGGGTGTGCGGCTTGGAATTTCAGTCTCATTGGTAGACTGGATTTTAGGGTTTCTCGCTTTACTGATGTTAAGAAATCTTTGGAAGACCAATGGAGTTTAGATCCAGGAAGGGTCAAGTTTACGCCTATGAATAAGGGTTTCTTTATTATCAAGTTTTTAACTGAGGAAGATAAACTAAAAATCCGTGAGAAAACATGGAAAATCGATCAACAAGAGTTACATCTTCGTGACTGGTTTCCATGGTTTGATCCGGATAAAGAAAGTTCTTCTCATGCTGCTGTTTGGGTTAATTTTCCTGGATTATATGTTGAATTGTGGACGGAAAAAGTGTTGTTATCTCTTGGAAAACACCTAGGCACTCCCATTATGGTAGATAAGAAGACCTTGAATCATGAGTATGGTTGTTATGCAGCTGTTTTAATTGATATTGATTTCACAAAGAAAGTTCCAGATTCCATTCATGTAACAGTGGATGGAAGAAGTTTCGATCAGTTTGTTGAACTTCAAAAAATTCCTAAATTTTGCTCATGTTGCAGAATTGTGGGTCATGTTGAATCTGATTGTAGGAGAAAAACTAAGAAGAATCCTTTGGATAATCCTGCTAAAAGTAATCTGAAGTGGCACCCAGTTAACAAGACGATGCGAGAAGCTAAGGTGCCTGAAGATACTAATGTGCTGGGAGTTAATCAGAATTCTGTTGATAATAATTCAGTTCCGTTGTTTGATGTTATTGGTGTTTCTGACTCTGCAGCTAATCAATGGAAATTGGTTAGTGGAAAGGCGAACAACACCACTCATGTGGATGATGTATTCACCACTGAAGTTGTTATGCACCGAAACAAATTTGATATCCTTGAGAGTGAATTAGGTCTGGAGATCACATACCATGCAAATCCTGTGACAACGGAGGACAGTGAGATGGAGCAGTTTTCAGATGATGGAGCTGTGGACAATGATATTTTGGAAAGTTGGAAAGCTAAAAGAGTAGCTCGAAGGGCTGAAAAAATTCTTGCTGAGCATAAGTCTGACCTAGACAATGATCAGGTTAATTTGGAGAATACTGGGAATGATGTAGTTTACTCTGACGGTGTTTTGAGGGAGAATAAGTCTGGGCTGAGTTCTACTTTGAAGTATACAGAACCGAGCAAGGCTATTGGACCTACAACAAACTCTACGGACCAGGTTTTTGAAAAGGGAAAACATGAAGATATTTTGAGGGAGCAGCAGGAGGTACGTGCCAAGGCAAAATCTAAAGGTAGTTCGAATATTGCTGAGCACAATGCTAGGCTGCAACTGCATAAAGTTTGAGTACTAATAGAGAGGTGCATTTATCTAAAGAGGAGCATGAGGTTCTTCTTACAATAACGAAATTTGATATTCAACAACAGTTTGTGAAAGATTTATCTTTTCGCAAGGAGTATTGCAAGGAAATACAAGACCAATTAAAAAGAATGCAAACTTCAAAGAAGAATAATAAGAACAAAGGAGGGGGTGGAAACTCTTAATGTTTTCCTTTGTTAGTTTTTCTTGTTATTTTTTTGGGCTTTGTTGCTTATTTTTTGTTAGTTATTTTGTTGTTTTTCACCCCTTTGGTTTATGGGGGTGGGGAGGCCTTGTGCCTCTCATCTTGTAATTCTTGTAATTACGTTTTTTTGCTAAATAAACCTTTTTGACCTAGCAAAAAAAAAACAAAAACCAACCATACATCATAGTAAAGAGAAGTATTACGGCCATCACCAATTAAAACCTTAGAATTATCCTCCACCAAAGAGTAAACCCATTTAATACCTGGAAGAATAGAAGATTTCACATAATGAACCAACTTGGCATTAAAAACTTTGGCTCGAAGAAAACGAGCCCAAACCTTATTTGAGTTACGGATTTTCCACCAAAGACCCATAAGAAGCGCTCTATTCGTAACACTCAATTGAGTTATACCCAAACCACCTTCCTCATAAGGAGCACAAATCTTGTCATAAGCCACTACAAAAGACCTACTCACTTTTGAATCACCAGACCATAAAAAATTCTGAATTGCAACTTCACACATGAATAAATTTTCTTGGCCACTTATAAACAGCCATATTATGAATCGAATAACTAGCTAACACAGATTTTACCAACACCACTCTGTCTTGAAAAGAAAGCATCCTTCCCTTCCAACCCGCAAGTTGTTCTTTGATCTTCTCAACAACATTGGCTACATGATGATATTTAATGGCTTCAGGCATAACCTTAACCCCTAAATACCTATCTGGAAAAATAGCAATAGGCATCCCCAGAAAAGCAGAAATAGTAGCTCTCATATTCAAAGAACCACCACCAAAATATAGTTTACTCTTCTCTCGACTTACTGTTTGACCCGAAGCACGTTGATATAAACCCAAAAAATCCACCAGATTTCTCAAACTCTTCATGTTACCTTTACAGAAAATCATAATGTCATCAGCAAAAAAGAGATGGGTAGGAGCAATACCTTTTCTATTAACCATATGAGTCATCTTGCCCTCACGAAAGAGTTTCGGGATATTTCTGCTTAAAACATCCTCAATCAACACAAAAATAAGAGGCTACAAAGGGTCACCCTGACGAAGCCCTCTATCAATACTGAAGAAACCTTCCGGGCTACCATTGACGGGAACCGAAATTCTAGCAGACTTGAGAATTTGGAGAATCCAGTCACACCAACTCTCAGAAAAACCATATCTTCGAAACACCTCCAAGATGAAAGTCCAACTAACCGCGTCAAATGCCTGAGTTATATCAAGTTTTAACCTAACATTACTATGTTTCCGCTTAATCTGCGTTTCATTCACCATCTCTGAAGCTAAACTAATATTTTCCTTGTTCCTCAGAAATCAAGTTATCCAAAACACTACCAAGCCTCGTAGCTAAAATCTTAGTAAAAATCTTAAAAAAGAAATTACTAAGACCAATCGGCCTAAAGTTACGAAGAGTATTAGCACCTCTCTCTTTAGGCAGAAGCATGAGAAGACTAGAATTCACGCCGTGAGGAATGAATATATTAGACCAACAAAACAGAATAGCATTAACCAAATCCTCCCGGATAATCTCCCAACAATGCCCATAGAAAAAACCAGCAAACCCATCTGGCCCTGGCGCACTATCTGCACCCAAATCAAAAACCGCTGCATGAATCTCATCAATTGATGGCAACTGATCCATTCTAGCACTCTCCTCAAGAGAAATACTATTATGATCAATATTAAAAAGAGCTTCAACTGGAACTGAATCATCACCATTAAAGGATTGGACAAGTAGGCAAAGAAAAAATAGTTATGTCCGTTTTTCTCTCTAAAGGGCGATTTTCTTTTCCAATTTTCTTTCACGCCTAGGGTTTGATTTCTCACGTTTTGATCATCTAAATCAGCTACGGTTGGTTTATGATGATTGAATCATCAATCCCTACAACATCATGGATTAAAAATCCTAATGGTAGTCATGTTTCTTTTGCTGATATTCTCAAAGGAAAGAAAACCCTAATTCCAACATCTGTTGATCTTTCCAAGCTACCTAATCCAACTCTTAAAGAAGGTGAACCTGCGTTAGAAATCCCTTTGGATTTGTTTCAAGAGGGTTGCATCAGATTTCAACATAGTTTTATTGCTAGATTATACTTCACGGGTTTGAAGTTTTCTGAAGTTAAGACACAACTTTTAGATCAATGGAAACTTGAACGGATTAAATTTCTTCCAATGGCTAAAGGTTTCTTCATAGTTATGCTTTCATGTGCTGAAGATAAAGAGAAGATTCGCAATGGTCCAGCTGCAACTGTTAACAATCACTTGTTGAAGTTAATTGATTGGTACCCAGGTTTTAACCCAAACAAACAGCGTTCTTCACATGCTGTTGTTTGGGTTATGTTTCCAGATTTACCGGTTGAACTTTGGACTGAAAAGTCTTTGCTTTCAATTGGTAAGATTCTAGGTAATCCAATTGTGGTGGATGAAAAAACTTTACAACTTGATTATGGTTTTTATGCTTCAGTTTTAATTGATATTGATTTTGCTAAGCATATTCCAGAGAGAATTCATATAACTTGAGGTGGAAAAGAGTTTTGGCAATATATTGATATTCAAAAATATCCAAAGTTCTGTTCAAAGTGTAATATTATTGGTCATGTGGATGCTGAATGCAAGAAGAAGTCGACTAAAATTGATGGGAACAAAGAGAAACAACAACAAGTAGTCGTGGGAGAGAAGCTTTTTAAGGGTAGTTATGATCCTAATGCTGGTAAGAGATGGCAAATCAAATCTAAAGTTGTTTTACCAGAAGTTAGTGTGGGCGTGGATGGTAATACTACACAAATTAAACGATATTTTGAGAAGAACAAGGCTGCAATAGTGCATGCAGCTCATGCAAATCAGGAAACTATACTTTGTGCTTCAGATTCAAGTACTATTGGAGTTACTAATGATAACAGAATTGAATTATGAATAATCACCCACAGATTACCAATACACGTATATGTAGAATTATGAATAATCCTTAACTAATTCTCTAAGTTTAGCTTGTGCATCATCACGCACAATCCCATTTATGTTCCAAAAGAGAACTCTCATTGGGAAACAACCTTGGGAGTGTTATTTATCTTAACTCTCTGCGCCAACCTATTAGAATCAAACTTTTTCCCTCCGTTTCCAGGTTTAAGCCAAGAACCTGCAGCAATTTTATTGGTACTATCAATCAAAGTTGAATTTCCATAAGTCTTAGAACCACCAGAAGTACTAACAATCGATGCTGAATTTTCACCAGTTCGAGAATCTCCAGAACTACGAGCTAAAATAACTGGCGTCCTAGAAGTCCACATTCCAGAGTGTTAATCAAACAAAGGTGTTCACCCAACTTGTAAACTTGCATGAACACCAGAATCAACCGAGTTGTCCTCAATCAAACCAAGTTCGGCATTCAAAGCCTCAAACTCATTTGGCGAAACAATGCTTTCTCGAACAAACAGGTCATCGGTTAAAGGAGTGTCAGATAAGTTAGCAGCATTCCTATCAACAATTGAATTCCTACTCTCCCTCGCTTCAGAATTCAATGTTGACTTAGAACTAGGCATACCCTCCGTAGCACCAGTAGCTAAAACTATTTGCGCCTCTGCTCTTTGTCTAGTTCTTGCCAATTCAACAAAGGCAGAGCGAAAGATAGCTTCAGACTTGGCTAACTCATCTTGTATCTGTTATTCTACAACTATTTGAACACTCCCCGATACCACTTCACCTTCCTCAAGCCCTGATTGAATATAGTTAACGTTTGCATGCTGGCAATGCACACCAGAAATCTGATTCCCATTAGGGACGTTATTTACATTAGCTTGCTGTCCATTACGCAAAGTAACTTGGTTTCCATTAGGTAACTCAGGCACAATTGGAATGACAGGAGCTGTCTTTCCTTTCCTACGTTTGGGCTCTTGCCAATCGTTCCCAGCACTAGCAACATTATTACCGCACGCTTCTTGAGTGATCGAATTGTTACCCTGCTGTATTGACGTTGAAGCTTGCTACAACGCATTACCAGCTGAACTCTTATGCTTCTTTCTACATTCCGAATCAACATGACCAATTATTTTACACTTAGTGCAGAATTTAGGTCTTTTTTGTATCTCAATTGGTTGCCAGAAATCACGACCCCCAACCATAATATGAATACCATCAGTGTCAAGCTCAACAAAGTTAATATCTATGAGAACTGAAGCGTAATAACCATATTCATGATCTAATGTGCGTTTATCAACCACAACTGGAGTACCAAGGGATTTACCAAACGCCAGTAAAGTCTTCTTAATCCAATATTCAATAGGCAAACCAGGGAACTTAACCCATACCGTAGAATGAGAAGTATTGTGTTTTTCCGCATCAAAACAAGGGAACCATTCCATTAGGTTAAGCTTTTGTTGTTCAAACATCCACGCCTCAACATTAAGAATCCTGTCTCGATCTTCCATTGATTGCAACTTGATGATATAAAAGCCTCTATTCATAGGTATGAATTGTACACGGCCCTGACCTAGCTTCCATTGCTGCTCAAAACTATTCTTCACATCTTGAAAATTAATACCCTTGAAATCCAGACGACCTATAAGACTGAACTTCCAAATATCGCAACCCTCTTCATAATAAGAAACCGAAAGCACAAATGTTGGCTTTCCTTCTTTCTAAGTAGGGTTTGGCAGTGTATTCAAATCCAAATTTGTTGTTGGTAACTGTTTTTTGCCTAAAACGTTTTCAGCATAAGTGAGAATCCGCGATTGGGGAGGATCAGTATCATCCCCCATCTCAAATCACCCAAGGATGATTGAGAAAAGCAAAGAAAAAGATGAAAAAATTTGAAAACCCTAAACTTTTCGCCAGAGAGGGAAAAAAATTTAGGAGAGAGAAAACTATCAAAACAAATATCGAAAAAGTTGAAAACCCGAAACACATATGTTATGCTAAACAACTCATGTAAACATAAATTGATTCAACATATTGTGACTTTTTACATATGAGTTTTAATCGGAACACCTTATGATCCTTTGACAAAGCCTACCAACATGGGCTAGAATTTGATTCCGCTAATCAAAAAGCCACATAAACCATAAGGGTCTCATCATATGAGATCGAATATTAAGGTTAATGAAAACCGAAATCAGACATGCCATAAACCGAATACATAGCAAAAATATAAACATTCATTTACAGACTATGTAATCGGTAACTATCATAAGAAAATTTATAAACTAAAAAATTTATTCATAAATAATGATAATCATGATAGTTTTATTCAAAATAGACCTTGTACAATAATTGAAGTAAATCAAAATGTTGATGTCTATTGTCTTCAATCTTGTGGACATCACTTTCGAATTCTGGATTCAAATTCTTCTGAGCATTTTCCTTTCTAATAGAAGAAAGTTTGTTCATCTCGAACAATTTAGATTAAAGATCAGGAAGTAATTCTTTTGAATCCTTTATCATTAACTCAAGATGCCTAATACAACTTCTAACAGTAAGGATCTGTTTTCTCAGAGAATCTTGAATATTACCAGGTTGTAGAGCATCTTGAGTTTCAGTCATGATCAATGCATATTGTGCTAAATAATCTAGAGACGATCCTTCCTTTACCGATTCCTCTATTGATGCAAGATAGTCTTCTTCCAGACAAGAAGAATGTATAATATAGGATAGGAGAAAATCAAGGAGCAATACATTTTGGTTTATGGAAACCGAATATATTTATCCCAAAAATAGTGAAAGATATCGATCATGAGATTATTGTTACCTATTAACAGAACAGACTTACAAATTCTGCCCAAATTTATGCCTCCCCACAAAAAAGATTTTGGGCAACAAGTGAGGATGCATTTTTCAACACAATTAATGTGTGTTGAGGTGAGGGTTAATCTCACTGCAGGTAACAAAAACATCCTTAGGATGATTTATGAATACAATAGATTGTGTTTCTGTATGTTATTTCTTTCTCTTGTAACTGCAAGAGTCTGCAACTTCTTTTCTGGATCTAATAAACTCATCAGCCTTCAAAATCTTTATGCCCTTATGAAGTGCCTTGATGAATTTATTTTGTTGGAGATTCCAATAAAAGTTTGCAGAGTGTCTATCTCTTCCACGTAAAGAACTCAACATGAAGCAATTGAAAAGAGAATGTCCGTTTTTTTTTCTCTTTTTGGCGATTTTGGAAAACCAATTTTTTCACGTTTAGGGTTTCAAGCTTTACGTATTTGGATTATCAGAATCAATTCTTTGATTCATGATGATTCATTCTTCAGTTAACATTCCTAGTATCTCAAATCAGAGTCATGCTAAAACAGTTTCTTTTGCTGAAAAAGTTAGGGAACGTAAAACCCTAAATCCAACTTCGGTTGATATTTCTTTGTTACCAAACCCTACTCTTGTTGAGGGTGAGCCAGCTCTTGTCATTCCTAATGATAATT
The DNA here is from genome assembly GCF_003573695.1 of Papaver somniferum. Lineage (NCBI taxonomy): Eukaryota > Viridiplantae > Streptophyta > Magnoliopsida > Ranunculales > Papaveraceae > Papaver > Papaver somniferum. The sequence continues at coordinate 166,225 of NW_020648526.1, forward strand.
ATCAGGAAGGGTGTAAGCCATTTCAACATAGCTTCATGGCTAGGCTGGATGCTACAGGTTTAAAGTTTGTGGAGGTTCAAAAAATCCTTGAAAATCAATGGAAACTTAAGAATAGGTGTAAGTTTATACCTATGAGCAAAGGATTCTTTGTTATTATGTTATCATCAGAATTGGACAAGGAGAAGATACGTGCTGAAAAGTGGTTTGTCAATCAACAAATTCTGAGGTTGATTGATTGGTACCCAGGTTTTAATCCTGATAAACAAAGAACGTCCCATGCAGCTGTTTGGGTACGTTTTCTTGGTCTCCCTATTGAGATATGGACTGAGAGATCATTACTTTCTATTGGGAAAATCCTTGGAACACTGATTGTGGTGGATCAAAGAACCCTAAATCTGGAATATGGTCACTTCGCAGCTGTTTTGGTAGATATAGACTTCGCAAAGCATATTCCTGAGCGCATCTCTATCACTGCAGGAGGTAAAATTTTTTGGCAATATGTTGATATACCAAATTCACCTAAATTCTGTTTATCTTGCAATATTATTGGGCATGTTGATGGTGAATGCAAAAAGAAGAATAGCATGAAGACTGCTGGTAAGGAAAAACAGATTGTTCATAAACCTACAATCCAAGTTTGGCAAGCAAAATCAGCTAAAACTGATGAGGAAGAGGAGAAGTCTTTGAATATGGATAATATGGAGGATAATACGGTTGGTGCTTCAGCTGATGATACACAGTTGAAGGAGGAGCTTGATCGCTCTGAATCTGAGGTTCGTGAAGCTCAGCTTAGATTGCAAAACGCAATTGCATCCAAGGAAGCGCTTGTTGCACGTACACAATCTGCTCATGCATACCATGCAAAAGTTACGCAAGTGACATCTAATACTCAAATTCAGTCCGAGAAGAAGCAAAACTCTGAAGTTCAGTCCGTGTCTGAGTTGGAAACCCAGACAAGGGTCGTGAACAAACAAAATTTCGTGGCTAAATCTGTGAACAAAGATGGGATACATGCCGTGAACAAACCAAAACCTAAATCTTTTAAAACTTCAGAAACTGTTGGGTCTCGTGAAACTACAGCTAAAGAAGATAATACACGTACAGATTCTATCAATGCAGGCCATGCAGATGCACTTGTTTGGTGCTCAGTCCGTGGTTGAATTGATAAAACATAAAAACACTCCTACTGAAGTTATTGATGAAGCTAATCAGTTGGAAAAGGATCTTGCGAAATCTGTTGTTGAGTTGCGTGAATCTCAGATGAAGTTTATTCATTGTAAAAATACTATTGCAGCTCAGAAAGATATAGCTTTACGTAAAAATCAGGAAGACATGGCTGCACAGAGTTTTTCTAAAGACGAATGGACTGAAGTGAAAGGAAAGAAATCCCCTAGTAAAGGTACTTATTTCTCTTTTACACCTTTTGAGAATGATTATACTCCTTTTGTGGATGAGTTGATGCAAATTGAAGTTGTGGTTAAAAACAAATTTGATGTCCTAGCATCTGGGTTAGGCCTTGATAATGTTATTATTGAGGAGGAGGAGGAGGAATAATTGGAATCTAGTGACTCAGATGTTAGTATGGGCTCTAAAAATTGGGGTGAGGTTGATGCTGACATTTTAGAAAGGAAAAAAGCTAGGAAAGTTGCCAAACAGGCTGCTAATATTATAGCAAAGCGTTCTTTGCAATCTGATTCAAGTTTGGAATCTTCTCCCAGCAAGTCTATTGAGGAGTCTCCGAGCCGTGAAACTAACATGGAAATTCAAGCGGGGTTGGTTGATACTGTTTTTGATAAGAATAATATTTTGTCTAAGGAAGAATTAGAGGTGGAAAGCAATATTCAGTTGGAAGATGTGCGTGCTCAGTTCATTAGAAGTCCAGCTTTTAGACAAGAATATTTCAAAGAAAAGAGGGAGCAAATGGAAAGTATGAATTCAAAGAAAAAATCTCCTAGTAAGTTGTCTCCTATTAAGCTTGTTCCTGGTAACTTCGCCACTGAGGATGAAGACGGAGAGTTTTATGTGGATGAAGATATCTTGGGTAATTATGCTTTTGATACGGATATTATGGATGAAATTTTTTCTAAGATCAAATCGTATAGAGTTGGTAGCAGCAGAAGTAAATTGAAAGGAGTTGGCTATAGATATAGGTAGCTTCTTTTAGATTTCTTTTTTGTGGTTATTACTTTTGTTATTTCTTAAAAGTTATTTAGACCCCCTTGGTTTATGGGGGTAGGGAGTTTTGTGCTCCAAAATTGTAATTCTTGTAATTACGTTTTTTTGTTATAATAAACTTTGGACTTAACAAAAAAAAAGAACTCAACATATTGTCAGAAGATTTTGAATACGAATTACCTTTTCTTTTGTTAACTTCTGACAACTTTGGTTGATTAGGAATGTCAACCAGTTTCTCTTGCTCAGACTTTGCCTCTTGAGTTTTCTCTGACAAGAATTTTCTAAGGTTATCAAGTTCCCTGTTTAACTTTAGATTTTCCTCAGTCTCCAACTCAAGTTTTTCCAAACAGTTCTTTGGGGGTTGATTAGACTCACTAAATAGATCACATTTAGTTTTGGCAAAAAGTGCATTGCAACTTGATATTCCTTCATAGGGTTTCTCCTCCGGGATATCATCTAGGGTAGTAAAACAAGCCTTGTTGTGCTTTTGAGCCTTTTTGCTAGAACAGTATTTTGCCATAAGTCCGAACCTACGACACTTGAAACATTGGATATCTCCATCACCTTTTTCATGACAAAAAGATAATGCATCAGGAGTTGATTTATTTTTCAATAAAACATCCTTAATCCGCTGCGTTAGGAGTACAATTGTTGTGTCATCATATTTTCAACAAGTGTTTTATCCTCTTGACAACATTCCTCAGTATGAACTATACTTACTTCTTTCGAAGATTAATTAGTATTAACTGAGACATTTAATCCAACATTTTCGTTCTTCAGTAGAATTTCTTTATCAAAGATCTTTAACTTTCCTACAAGAGAACTTCCAGAAAGTATAGAAATATCATTAGCTTCTATTATGGCATGTTTCTTAGACTCGTATCTGGATGGTAACGATCTGAGAATCTTGTATACTATTTCCTTTTCAGGTATAGTCTTTTCAAGCGAGAAAGAAGGATTGACAATCTCAGAAAGTTTAGTGTTAAACTCCTCGAAGGTATCGTTATCATCCATTCTAAGGAATTCCCATTCAGAAGAGAGGAAGACGAGCTTCTTTTTCTGAGTCATTCCCTTCAAATACAGTCTCAAGAGTATCCCATGCTTCCTTAGAGGTTTCACATGAAAAGACATGATGTAAAAGATCATGACTCACTGCATGTATTATGGCATTTAAACCATCAGAGTTCTGCTTTGCAAGAGCTCTTTCTTCATACATATAGAACGATAAGCATTTAAACTCAGTTTCCGAATATTCCACTTTCGGCCGTTCATATCCTTCTTCGATTTATAGCCAAGTAATAAAATCCCGGGATTGAAGAAAAGATCTCATAGCAGATTTCTATATGGATAATTTTTCCCATTAACTGAATCAGCCATAGATTCAAATCTTATAGGTTGGATCGCCCCAAACACAGATTGTTAAATCTTTTCGTGATTTTTCTTTTGGTAAATCCAAAATGTATTAATAAATAGCAACAGTTTTACAACTAAATTTGTAAGAAAAGAGGCACAGCACCCCAAAAACTTACAAACTTACAAAAATTAATCATCTAAAGTAAATTACATTTGGCAGTTCAATTGAACGAAAAAAGTATGGTTTGTTATCATAACTAATTCCTTCACCATCTTCTAGAAAACATCCTCTCTTGCCATCACATCCGCTGAAAAATTAGCCTCTGTATAAGTGTGAACAAAACGAATTCTGTTGTATCTAGCTCTTACCACAATCCACCTTTGTCTAAGAAACCACAGAATTGCCAAAGTATCACTACTATAGGCCTGAACTGCTCCCATTGAATCTGTACTAATACAAATATCCCCAACCACAAATTTAGTCACCCATTCTAAGGCCACTATAATACAAAAGAGTTCCGCCAAATAATTAGTACGAACCCCAAAACCAACACTCATAGCTCCTAATACATTAGCATCAGAATCACGAACCACCACACCTGCACCAGCTCTACTCGGGTTCCTTTAGAAGCACCATCACAACATAATTGCAATTCATCAACCTCCGGAGGAACCCAATAGCACTCCTTAGGATCTGAAATCTTCACTCTTCTATATTGCACTCTAAAGTAAGCAAGAACACGCAAATCATCTTGGTTGTTAAACATGAACCCCTTCAAACGCCTTGAGTAATCATGGATTTGATTGAAAACCTTCTTATGAAAGAAATTCCAACTAACCTTTTGATTACCATAGATAAAACCATTCCTTGTCATCCACAATTCTGATCTAACAACCAAAATAGCCAACAACCATAAATCCTTGAACATACGACTTTTAACCTTTGCTTCTTTATAAGCTGTAGTGAGATTTTGGTGAGGGAAAATACCAAAAATATCTGCAATCCAGAACCACGCCTTGGAAGCAAAATCACGAGACCAAAGAATATGATCTAAAGTCTCCTCTTCTCTATTACATAAGCAACATTTATTAACTACTTGATATTTAAATCTACTTCGTACCTTGTCAAGCGTTGCACAAGCACCATGAAGTAATTTCCAATTTCTAGCAGCAAGAGAAGGATGAATAGCAGGCCTTCATAAAAATTTTGCACCCTCCAAGATAGGCTGTCTCTTGCAAATAAGCTCTTTGGCTGAAGAAACAGAGAACTGCCCTTTGTTATCCGGTGTCGAAACCTTGTAATCTTCCCCACCCATCGAAACTGGCAGGTCTTCTAAAACAATACCAGCAGCTAAGAACGTATGTAAAGCATCTTCCGTGAATGACCATTCCCCATTTGCAATCATATCAGCAACGCGAGCCTGCCTATCCAAGTCCTTAGGTCCTAAAATATCCGCAATAGAGATATCACCCCACCAAGAATCAAAATATAATGATATGGATCTGCCACCACCTATCAGCACCGTTGAACTGAATTCAACTTCAGGGTAAACCCACCGAAAACCTGGAAAAATAGAAGACTTTGTATATCTAACTAAGTGCCCATTCTTAGTAAAGAATTTAGCACTTAAAAAACTCGCCCAGACTATTTTAGAATTACAAATCTTCCAACACAGCTTCATAACCATGGCCTTGTTCATTACCCGCATTTGAGTGATACCAAGACCCCCCTCAGAATACGGAGCACAAACTTTATCATAAGCTACTACAAAAGATTTAATCACCTTGGAATCACCCGACCATAAGAAGTTGCAGATTTGATAAAACTCCTTTCGAAAAAATAAATCCTTCAAAAACTTTTGCTGAGTATCAAATTTTGTAGTTGTACAAAATATCTCATGTTCTTCTTTTGTTGTTAACTGAGTAGCACTCACCTTGGGCTGTGTTTGCAAGCCCAAGTTTGAATCCGAGCAAAAAGAGTCCTTGTTGGT
>NW_020648527.1:0-655 GCF_003573695.1 Papaver somniferum
AAAAAAAAAAAAATCAGAAAAATACCAAAAAAATCAAGTATTTATCAATTTCATCCTCTCTTGTTCCAAAAATAAAAAGAGAATAGTCAATGTAAATAAGAGTCATGTAAATAGTCATCTTTTGTTGTTTCATTGTAATAAGGAAGGAGGGTGTATGTCATTGATGTACAACGCGAGTAATTGTGAAATACCTCCAACTCATTCACAATTCTCGTAAAGTCCGGACATCTAGCTAGATTTCGACCTCAGTTCTTAGCCTGAGAAACTATCTCTTGGTGATTAGTAGTCATGACTTCAGATCTTTCTTTACACATGTGTAGATACACTTTACACTCTTATCACATGTCTTTTTTTTGTTATCAGTGCTAGGATTGTGCCTTCGATAGCTAGATTGACATCTCCATTTTGCTGTGAGCTTAAACTGTTTTGCACATGTCACATTTGATGGAATCTGAGCTTATATTTTGACCTAGAACTTTGTAGGTACGTTCTAAGCAAACCTTCACGAGACTTCAACTCGTCCACTAGGGACACTTAGTGGTTTAAAAGGCTTAGTGCATACGCTAAATGCATTCGAGAGACCAGCGACAGTGGTATAGTTAGGATTTCCTTAGTTTTGTTTTACTTGAGGACAAGTAAAATTCAGGTTTGGGGG
>NW_020648528.1:0-709 GCF_003573695.1 Papaver somniferum
ACGTCTCCGCGCCAAGGCATACCAACCATGCCAACCGCGCCACCGTGCCAATGGAAAACCATGCCAGCCACGTCTCCGCGCCAAGGCATACCAACCAAGCCAACCGCGCCACCGTGCCAATGGAAAACCATGCCAGCCACGTCTCCACGCCAAGCCATACCAACCATGCCAACCGCGCCACCGTGCCAATAAAAAACCATGCCAGCCATGTCTCCACGCCAAGGCGTTCCAAAGCCATGCTGGCCATGCCTTCACACCGCTGGCTGCTAAAACGAAGGGTTGAAACAATCAACGGCCACCCTTCCATATGAGATGCAAATCTAAGTCGTCCAAGGTCGTCAGCTAACGCGTGGTAGCCTTTGGCCCAAATTTTGGCCGCGCCCAAACTATGCTAAAACCCTAGTTTTTGGCCGCGCCTAAACTATGCCAAAATCCTATCTTGACCACGCCAAAACCATGCCATACCGGCCTTTTCTTCACGGCTGCCAAAACGAAGGGTTGCAAAAATCAACGACCACCCTTCCACCTGAGATACATATGTCAACCGTCCGAGATCGCCTCGCCAAGACATGCCAGCCGCACCACATGTGCCAATGGCATGCCGTGCCAGCCGCATCTCCACGCCAAGGCATGCCAACATGCCACATGTGTCAATGGCATGCCGTGAAACTTTTTCGCGCGCAAAGGCATGCCAACCATGTCGCATGTG
>NW_020648529.1:0-720 GCF_003573695.1 Papaver somniferum
ATTGTCGTTATCTATGGTTCTACGCCGATATATGGTCCCGGCGTGGTAGTTAATTTATTTTGATTTGGAAGGCACTGCTTCCTGTATGTTTTTCATGCAGTACCGGCATGGTAACCTTTCAATACAACCATGCCAGTAGTATATTCCGTAGAATATTCCTTGATAGGTAAAAAGTAACTTTTGCACCGGAATAGTTTTTTGGTTGAACACTATGCCGGATTGATATTCAAAATGGGGGATATCGGGATGCCGGAATGGCTGTAGTATGAATTCCATGCCGGTATGGGGACTTCCGGCATTGTATTCATACCACTACTATGCCGGCACTGAACTTTTTCAGCTGAAAAAATGGGTGGTTCAAAGAAAAAAATCAAAATTTCAACCTCTTAGCAGTTTTACCTGTACGTTAGGGATGCTTGTATGTTGTGCAAGTTTACTTTCTTGTGTAGGTTCTTCATAAAACTCTCCATGCTCGTAAAAATCATCATTCAAGGGTGTTGGATCAACAAAGAGCTGCAATTGTGAGTTGTTGTCATTAGCTGAAGATTCAAGATATAATCCTTGTTGTAGTTGAGCTAAAGATTCAAGGATTATATCTTTACTGAATTTTATGTTACAATTTTTATACACACATCATCTACCTATAAACAAGCTTATAGACAAATATAATTTTGTGCTTCTGTTTTACTTGAGATTGCACTTTTTGTAGAAATATTTTCT
>NW_020648530.1:0-371 GCF_003573695.1 Papaver somniferum
CATGTTTCTAAGGGAACCATAATTCACATGTCCTAATCTACCATGCCATAAATCAACGGAGTCAATAGTATAAGAAGAACCATTATTTATTAAATTAAGCTTAATCATCCCATTACAAGCATATCCTTGTCCAACAAATACACCATTTTTGGACAATACAAACTTACTAGACTCATAAGTCGTCTTGAATCCGGCCTTCATAAAAAGGTCTCCAGAAATAAGGTTTTTCACAATGTCAGGGACATGTAATACATTAGTAAGAGTAACAGTCTTTCCCGAAGTAAACGAGAGATCAATAGTGCCTTTTCCAATCACTTTGTTGTGTAAGTTGTTTGCGGAGACAACTTCGTTTCCTTCGCCAGTAACCGATT
>NW_020648531.1:0-305 GCF_003573695.1 Papaver somniferum
TGATGAAGACCATGCCGGTATAGATGAAAACCATGCCGGTAGTGATGAAGACTATGCCGGAAGTGATGAAGACCATGCCGGTAGTGATGAAGACCATGTCAGAAATATTTTTTTTACATCTTCGGAAATGATGAACACCATGCCGTAAAATGGTGTCGGCATGCTTGGTAACTAACATTAAATGCCGTAACTAAGTACCGGCATGCTCAATAGAAATCTATCAATGCCGGTACTCAAGTGAAATTTTTTTTCAAGTTTCTGGATACTTTACATCATGTGCCGGCAAAGAAATTCAAGCATCATAC
>NW_020648532.1:0-300 GCF_003573695.1 Papaver somniferum
AAACCATGCCAGCCACAACTACCGCGCCAAGGCATACCAACCATGCTAGCCGCACCACTGTGCCAATGGAAAACCATGCCAGCCACAACTACCACGCCAAGGCATGCCAACCATGCTAGCCGCACCACCGAGCCAATGGCTAACCATGCTAGCCGCACCATATGAACAACGGCATGCCAAACCCTTGGCCCATCCATGCCAAGCCAAACCGTACCTTGCCTTGGCCCTAGCCATGCTAGCCGCACCATATGCCAACGGCATGCCAAACCCTTGGCCCCGCCATGCCAAGCCAAACCGCAC
>NW_020648533.1:0-688 GCF_003573695.1 Papaver somniferum
TAACCGACCATGTACAAGACCACGCTCATGAATGGTTAGTCGAAACTATCCAACTGAACTATTAAGCTTGAGCATTTTCATATAACACTTAATACTTAACCCGAGTCACAATTATGTGATCAAATATGCCTATTGTGTTTTTAGAGATTATTCAAATGCTAATTATCTCTAAAAGAAATAAGTTATGTGCAAATGAATTTAATCGACATGGTAACTAGATGTACGAGGTACAAATAATTAACATGTCCGTGAACAGCTACGCAAAGTACATATACCGGTATGTATACCTTATGACATGATCGAGTTCCGGAGTTCACTACTGGTATGGATAACTTAAGACAGTTCCGGAGTTTACAAAACTTTTCTGGTACGTGTACCGGTATGGATACCAAACCGGTTCCGGGACAACCAATTCTTTTCTAGTACGCGTACTGGTTTGCGTACCGATCCGGTTTCACGAGTTCACAAAAATTTTAAGGTGTACATACGGGTATGCGTACCAAAATTCTTTTGTCGACATATAGCTACTTTGTTACGTGTACTGAGTACATGTATTACGGCTTCAGACTTGTAACAGTTTTCCCAGTTTATAAGACTGGTATATACATTGTCTTATATCCGAATTTACAGTAGTTCTATATTTCTCTCTAAATCAATTTGGACATTCTTAAATAACATCAATGACACA
>NW_020648534.1:0-447 GCF_003573695.1 Papaver somniferum
AAAGACGAACCAAACACTGAAAAATCATCCATAAAGACCTCTAAGAACCGTTCTACCATGTCAGAAAATATGCTCATCATGCAACGCTGAAAAGTCGCAGGGGCATTACATAACCCGAAAGGCATGCGTCTATACGCAAAGGTACCAAAGGGACAGGTAAAAGTGGTTTTCTCCTGATCTTTTGGGGCAATAACGATCTGATTATATCCAGAGTAGCCATCTAAAAAGCAGTAGTGACTATGTCCAGCTAATCTCTCTAGCATCTGGTCAATGAAGGGAAGGGTAAAGTGGTCCTTCCTAGTGACCTTGTTTAATTTCCTATAGTCAATACAAACACGCCAACCCGTGGTCACTCGGGTCGGGATTAACTCATTATTATCATTCTGGACTACAGTAATACCAGATTTCTTGGGAACAACCTGAACGGGGCTGACCCACTTACTGTCT
>NW_020648535.1:0-334 GCF_003573695.1 Papaver somniferum
CGCAAGATATTACCATTAAGCACAAGTTCAAAAGAACTCTCCCCCATTTGATGTCATTCCCGAGAGAACAACAAGAGCGACCTTAATTTCGAAAGAAAAGAAGGATTTTTTATTGGACACCAAAAACCATAGGAATGAGTTTTTATATCCAAAGCTCAACCAAATTAATCACGAGTAAAACCATGATTAATTTAATTGGAATACGCAACTAAATCAAACCACAAAAGTGATCAATTTAATTGAAAGTGCTCAACATAAGTAAACTCACGGAGCTACGACTAAGTAAATCACACGGAGATGACTAACTTAACCGTTCAAATACTCAACATAAGGA
>NW_020648536.1:0-1245 GCF_003573695.1 Papaver somniferum
ACGACTTGATCTCATAGAATAGCAATAACCATATTATCTCGTTACTCCGATTTCATGATCGAATCCACAACTGGTCTCATAAATGGTAATAGATAAATCTTAATTACTCCGATTCTATGGTCGAATCTACAATCCCATGGAATGGTAATGCTCACTTTATTATTCTGAATTCGTAGTCGAATCCTCAGCTGATCCTATGAATTAACAATAAATATTTTATTACTCAGTTTTGTGAATTATTCTCCACTGGATTCCACAATTAGTAATAAATAATCAATGACCGGGCGTCTGAGCTACCTCTAAGTAAGCCCCGATTCAAATGGTGAAGGTGTATTCAACGATGATACACTAACAGTCACCGCACGAACGAGTACTTCAAAAATACAACGAAACGATGAACCTATGCAAAATAGAGAAGAAAATAATAAATAATTAAAAATATTGACCAGGGTGCTGGGAGCACGGACACACGACCGACCGACCGTGTCGTGGTCAATCCCACGCCAGTTTTATATTTTTAATGCATTTTTATTATTTTCCATGATTTGATGAAAATTCTCTCATTTTATCAAATCTCCTTCGTCTTGAGGAAACTCCTCGGTTTCATGGTACTTCCATAAATCCATAAAAAACAATATAAAATTAAGGAAAACAGTGTGGGGCGTGACCATTGGCCAACCGGCCATGCCTTGGTCCCAACCGGCCCCACACCCGGTATTAAATACAATATCCTTTCCTTTCCAACATCACATATCGTAAGTGATAGTATTATTTTATATTTAAATTACACTGAAAATTTTTTAATTTTAGCCTATAATAAATAATTAATTAGAGTACAATAAACTTTCTAATAAGAAAATATATTACCATTAATGTTTTGAAAAGGTTAATTATAAGTAAAAACAATTATATATTTTATTTTTCTTGACACAAAATTGACAATTATAAAATTATAACTTTTAAGTCTTTTTAAGAGGATATTAAATGATTAATGACACATAAAAGCCTTTCAGGCCGGGCACCAGGCCGGGTATCAGGCCGGGCATCATAATTAATCGCAAAGCCCGAGACCGCCCAATAAATTAATCCAGGCCAGGCCGGGTAGCCCGCAACGGTCCATAACAGGTTTTGGGCAATTTCAGGTACAGGCGGGCTTGGGCGGGTACGGGCAGGCTGAGTTTTTTCGGGTAATATTTACACCCCTAACCCACAGTTGCTTCTTATTTTATTATTATTATTATTATT
>NW_020648537.1:0-462 GCF_003573695.1 Papaver somniferum
ATCCAATCTCCCTTTATGATTCCTACACCATTGGGGTAAGGGAATTTGATGCATTGGTGGAAAGTTGAAGCTACACCTAGAATCCCATGTAGCCAAGGTCGACCAATTAACGCATTGTAGGGTGTTTCTACATCAACGACACAGAATGAGATTCAAGAAGATATTCCCTTCAATGGAATTCGCATAGTAACCTCCCTTTTAGGCTTGTTAGCAGTACCATTAAAACCATATATCTTATATGTTGATGATATAAGATCATTATCTCTTCCACCCATGGTTTTATAAGTATGATAAAATAAGATGTTCACAGAGCTTCCAGTATCGACTAGAATTCTATTGATTGCCCATGAATCTTCAGCTTCATCATCCTCATCTTCTTTCCGTTTTGGATTAATTTCTAATTTTATTACCAATGGATTGTCATGCACCTCTTCTCCTTCGGGAATTTCTTCTGCAGTAAAA
>NW_020648538.1:0-675 GCF_003573695.1 Papaver somniferum
AAAAAAAATCGAAACACTTTTATTTCAATATTCCATATATATGTACTTGTGGATCAAACAAACAAAAAAAGGTGATAAAACCGTAAACAATAACAAAACCAAAGCAGTATGATTAATTATTCCATATATGTATTGCTGATTCATAATCTAAAAATCAATTTCATGTCATAGAAATGTAATGAAATCTATGAAAATACAGAACCAAAATACTTTTACTTCAGTATTCCATATATGTATTTCAGGATTATTCAAAAAAAGTGATAAAACTATTTTTAAAAATAAAAAAATCAGCAATAGACTTCTATCCCACTGAAAAGACGAGGGTGCCCAAATACACCACAATATTTAAATTATCCACCTATAAGTCCTCTTACCAAAAGTGATTGTCTATGGACAAAGTCGAGACAATACTACAAATAGGTATTCACACTTTGTGTGATTGTCTATGGATACGAGATCGAGACAATACAATAATCAAAGTGTGATTGCTTGATAATAGGTTCGGACTTAACCAAACTCTATAGGATCACTATCAAGTAATACGGGGTTAACGTTTGTGTATTTTACTTTTAATTATAATAAACAATTATAATTGCGGAAATATAAAAGTAAAAGACATAGCAAGATTTTTTTAACTTGGAAACCGCAAATGCAGAAAAACCCCGGGACCAAGTC
>NW_020648539.1:0-389 GCF_003573695.1 Papaver somniferum
CGAATCATTAGTCCCAGTACCTCTCACCATTGTTAATATTTTATTGTATATATTTATCTTTTTTATTAAGTCTAAAAAATTATCCTTCACAAATCCGAGAGTTTGAACCTTCATTACTACAACCACAAACCATAATCAAAAATATTAATCATTTTGGCGCCGCCGACGCGGAATTGTGTTTAGGTAGAATTTTTTTTAGATTTATTTTTCTTTGTTCTTTTTTACGTTTTTTGGGTATTTGTCTATGTGATACAGGTTTGGAGGCTTGGATCGAAAAGAAAAAAGAAGAAGAAGTTGTCAAAGATTTTTGGCGATTTCATAAAGACTAGGAGCAAAGCTTAAAGCAAAAAGAACGGAAAGAAGACGAAGGACTTTTTTTTATTATTATT
>NW_020648540.1:0-633 GCF_003573695.1 Papaver somniferum
TAACAGTTTCATAACTGTCACTATACATCAGCGTACTGTGACCTTTTTTTACAAGAATTGCCGTTGTATAGTCATTCAGTAACAGTTTGAAAACTGTCACCATTGTTTACCATTATTGGTGTGAGTTTTAGTAAGAAACTGTTACCTATATCTCATAGGTTCTTCTTTTGTAACATTCCATTAGTGAACTGTCATGGTTTCGAATATCGAACTGTCACCAAAGCCTATATTTGGACTAGTGTGAGGTGGATTCCGATGGTGGCCATAAAATTGAATTCAATAGTTACCTAGGCTATTTGGCCCGTGATATGGTTGGCATAAAACATTTATGTTGGAAGGAAGTCCCTGCAACAACAAAACAAAATATGTGGGAGGAAATTTTGGTATGCATATGCGGTTATCAATTCGTCGTTTTTGTTGTCGAACTGTGAGTCTGTGATGAACATAAATTAGTTGTTATTGCAGTTTCATTATGAGGTGCCCCATGAATATAAGAAAGCGTTCATGAAGCGTCTAGTTGTTCAGCTGCGGGACTTCAGAAGGAAATTATATAATAATCATGTAAAACCCTTCCTGGAAAGACCGGACAAACTAAAAACTTTCCCCAGAAAGTACGAAACGGTAATGGACCAA
>NW_020648541.1:0-506 GCF_003573695.1 Papaver somniferum
TGTTTACCATTTACTGGTTCAAACGGATTTCTGAAGGGGGGACCTTATACCTACTAAGTTATAATAGTAGATCTTTTTACAGTAAGGTAGCTTAAAACTACTCTGAACTCTGGTGATCATGAGGGACAACATTATAGCTGACAAATTTTAAAGCTTATTATCACATCGAAGGAAGAAGCCACACCTATATCCTAATCGTAAGAAGAGCTTTCTGATATCTTGTAACTAACAGGAGTCATGTGACATACCCGACATCCCTACCTCTAGACATTTGCTCTTAATACTGACCGATACATCAGATAATCTAATAGCGAAGTGTAGACCACCCAAAAATCACAAAACCATATTAAGCTAAAAGGACGTAGAAAAATACCAAAGCCAAGAGTTGTGAATTCAACCACATAGGCGTTCCTTTATCAAGCTCATCATCATTTACGGTTTTATGTGCACTCACTTTTACCTGCACATCAAAGTAAATAGATAAACCATATCTAATTAAGCTTAAG
>NW_020648542.1:0-377 GCF_003573695.1 Papaver somniferum
AGCTCAACGTGGTCTTCATTCTATAAGGAACTCTAATTGGGAAGGACCATTTATGGTTGCTAAGTCCATAACCGGAGGATACTACAAACTGATCAACACAAATGGCAGAACCCTACCAGTAATTCACGAGAATTGGCTTAAGGCGTTTGTCTGAAATCATCAAACATTTGAGGTACTGGGCATTTGAAGCATTCATGACGTCTGGATTTGGCATTTAGGATTTTCTTTCATTGTATTTCAATTCCTCCAAAACGTTTGCAATACTTGCAATCAGTATTTGAATTCAGCAATTTATCAAAATTCAGTTCATATTTCTCAAAAGAAAATCTCTATCAAATCCAAAAGAAAATCCTTAACCATCTATCAATCCAAAACCA
>NW_020648543.1:0-572 GCF_003573695.1 Papaver somniferum
TTTCTATCTCCTAGTTTAATGGAGTTTTCTGTAGCTTTGAGTTTCCACATGGATTCCTCAAAGTTACACCATTTCTCAAGTTCAGAGTTTAGATTGATAATGATTTGGGAGTTATCTGGTAATTTCCTAACATTTTTGAAGAACTCAATGTTTTTAGTAGTTTCCTTTATATGATGTTGAATGTTACCAAAATAATCCCGGTTCCACTGTTTTACAAGTTTCTTAACTTGTTTTAACCTAGAGACCAGAGTGAAAGCTGAAGTTCCTTGGATTTCAAGTTTCCATGCTTGTTCTATGACCTCGAAACAAGATTTATCTTCAAGAAAAAACCCAAAGAATTTAAAAGCCTTGGATCCATCTTTCCAAATGGGAGCAGTTTTTAACAGCAAAGGGCTATGATCTGAGGAAATTGGAGGTAGATGGTGAATACTAGCTGAGGGGTATGTGTTTAGCCACTGGTCATTTGCAAGACCTCTGTCTAATCTGGCTTCAATGAACTGGGATCCATCTCTTTTATTAGACCAGGTGAATGGGTATCCAGAGAAACCTATGTCTATTAATTGGGTGGAGTT
>NW_020648544.1:0-952 GCF_003573695.1 Papaver somniferum
CCATCACTACAACCGGGTCTGTTCTAATACACATCGTCAGGGAGAAGGGATAGCGACATACCTCGGAAAAAGCCACTACTGATAAAGTCTTATTGCTATATTTGCTAATAAGCTCTAATTACCCGTATGTTATTCTGGAGAGCTCTAACTCTATAAAGCTACATTTAAGACTTGCTGACTTTACTCCTATTAATCCTAAGTACTAATATAGCAGATACAGTCAACTTTGAGATCATAATTAGAATCTGCATTAACACCATTTTATGCAATTTGTGGTTGTTGAACTTTGGTGGCATCTGCATCATTCTATCAAGTTGACCACAACTGCATTGCTTAGCCCTGTTGCTTATTTGATCAGTATGAGTACCGCCATCAATCTTTTGTACCGCCTCCTCTTTCTATTCTTCTATGTTCCCATTGTAAAACTAAGTAGTGATAGGGTAGAGCTGTATTTAGAAAGTCTTCGAGACCTTATTAAGGTACAATGGCTTCTCTTAAGCTTAGTGAATTATTCTTTAGAATCATAACTATATGACTCCAGGCTCCATTATACGATTCATATCTTGGAGATTTCCCAATTTATATGTGTGCTAACTCCGTTATAGGATTTTAAAGGAGTTAGATTGTCAACGTGGGTTAACGGATGTCTTTTCATTACTGCATATAAGCATTTCTATTTCTTTATAGTTATTGCTATTGTTACAGGCTACCGGTAGAAAGCACCAAGGTTCGGATGTTTTACAACTGAACATTAGGATTTTAAAATGCATCTATATTTTATGACCCATTATACTTTTTGGGTAATGCATCTATATTTTATGACTCATTATACTTTTTTGGTAATGCATCATTAAGATTGTATATCATGAGTGTTCACTTTTTTTTTGGGGCGTAGCCGAGCCACACCAAATCAAAACTGCGTTAGCATAGAGTAAAGCGTAACCAAGCCACA
>NW_020648545.1:0-687 GCF_003573695.1 Papaver somniferum
CCCCACTTGAGTTAGTAGACCCAACACCACTTTTGAAAAAAGACCCATTCTTTGAAGTTGAACCATTATTCTTGAAATTCTTCGATTTACCTTTACCATTTTTACCACCATTGTGAATATTCTTCCCATAAAATATTGTAGGATTACTAGTATGATAACCAGAACCAGCTTCTTGACCCTGATGTTGATCACTAATCCACTTCTCATGAGTTAATAATCTATCCTTCAATTCACCAAAAGAATAAGGTGTATCACGATTTTGAGCAGCTATAACAAAAGTATCATAATCTCTACCAAGACCATTAAGAGCATACATCATAATATCAGCATCAAATACTCTATCATTAATCGCATCCAAAGAATCAGTAATAGTCTTCAAATTATGTAGGAATTCATTAATAGTTTGAGATCCTCTTCTTAACCCATGCAACTGATTTCGTAACAAATTGCCTCTTGCACCAAACTGAGACCTAAAACTAGTTTCAAGATATTGCCAAATCTGGCAAGCAGAACTCATTCCAAGAACATCCCCTGAAATTGTTGTTGTAAATGTTGCTTTAAGACAACTCATAACAAAACGATCTTCCTTTCTCCAGTACACCCATCTTGGATTAACACTGGTAACACCATTAATAGTGACTTCTGAAGGAGGTTCAACAATTTCACCACTCACATATCCATAAAGAT
>NW_020648546.1:0-470 GCF_003573695.1 Papaver somniferum
TGTACCCATGTTCCACCCACACACTCTAGCTGATGCTTTCGCATTAGCTAGACTCCAAGAGCAGAAACTTCAATTAACTAATGCAGCCTCAAGGACATTTACCAAATCCTTCAATACCCATTACAACTCACAAAAACCTTACACTGCTAATCCCTTACCTCCTAAACCAATTATCACTTCACCCAAATCTAGCCCTTTCACCCAAAAATATTTTTCACACCTACACCGAAGTCCACCTCTACACCTCCTATCATTAAAAGACTCTCTCAAGAGGACATGGACAAGAGAAGAGCTCAAGGGCTCTGTTATAATTGTGATGCAGTATAAAAGCCTGGCCACTTTTGTAAGGGTAAACAAAAATTATACATGTTACACATGGACTCTACTGAATCACAGGACACAGAGGAGGAAGAGGAAGTGTTTGTTGAGGCACCTGAATCTCCAGTTCAATCTGAAGTTGAAATATCTCT
>NW_020648547.1:0-296 GCF_003573695.1 Papaver somniferum
ACCCAAAACTCAACCCACCACTCGAACAATTATAAATGAAAAATCTCCCAAGTTATATAAATTAAATAGCGTGTTTGTGATTACAAAAATAATGTACAAACCTAAAATAATTCGCAATAACTCTAACATCTTTAAGAGACGGAAACGAATATCTTTGCGTGCATCATTACTTCTGGTAACTGAAAAACTAAAGTGGGAACGAGTGATCACATCATCCCAAAAGGGGCTCAGTGGATACCTTTATAACAATCAGGTAATCACTAACATACTTCATAGTTCTACTAAAGAAAAAAAAA
>NW_020648548.1:0-584 GCF_003573695.1 Papaver somniferum
ACTTGATTCCCTTAGCTGATCTCACCCACAACTAAGAGTTGCTACGACCCAAAGTCGAAGACTTTAATAAACAAATCTGTATCACACATAAAAGTCTACGGTAATAGATAAATCCGTCTCCCACGAATATACCTACGAGTTTTGTTCCGTCTTTTGATAAATCAAGGTGAACAAGAACCAATTGATAAACCAAACTTATATTATCGAAGAACAACTTATTATTATCAATCACCTCACAATAATCTTAATCGACGCAGCGAAAAAAGATATTATGGAATCACAAACGATGAGACGAATTGTTTGTGATTACTTTTATATCTTTCCTATCGGAGATATCAATCTCAAGCCAATTATTACAATTGTACTCGTACAATAGAAACAACAAGATCAGATCACACAACTACAAGAAAGTATTATCGGTCTGGCTTCACAATCCTAATGAAGTCTTTAAGTCGTTAACCTGGTTTAGAAGAAGAAACCAAAGGTTAAAGGAGAATTGACTCTAGCTTAGCACAACTAGTATCACACAGAAGGTGTGGGGATTAGGTTTCCCAGTTGCTAGAGTTCTCCCTTATATAGTCTTT
>NW_020648549.1:0-277 GCF_003573695.1 Papaver somniferum
AAAAAAAAAAAAAAATCGATGTATATATTCAGAAAAAAAAATATCAGAAAAATACCAAAAAAATCAAGTATTTGTTCAATTCCATCCTCTCTTGTTCCAAAAATAAAAGAGAGTAGTCAATGTAAATAAGAGTCATGTAAAGAGTTCTTTTGTGTTTTTGTGTTGTAAGCAAGGAGGGTGTATGCCATCGATGTACAACGCGAGTAATTGTGAAATACCTCCAACTCATTCACAATTCTCGTAAAGTCCGGACAGCTAGCTAGATTTCGACCTCAGT
>NW_020648550.1:0-372 GCF_003573695.1 Papaver somniferum
AATCGCCAGGTTTGCGCTAACAAACCAAAACCCAACAATGATGAATCTGAATCTAGTTCTACAAACTTAAACTGAAATCCGACAAAAACCCAAGTTTGAGAAAGAGTTGAATTTATGTGAGATTCAGAAACAAAATCATACTAAGAATATATCATTAAACTTCACTATCATGAATTAAAATAATAAGCATAGACAAAGATATATAACTTAGGTTGTTACTAAGGAGCTCCTAAGACACGTGAAACCCATCTGATTGTTGTAAGAAATACTGCAACATGATGTATGCAATGCCATGCCATGATACTAGGATACCTTTGCCATGTTAATATCTGTAATCATGTATAGTGTTTATATTCTCTGACGGTTCTACAG
>NW_020648551.1:0-983 GCF_003573695.1 Papaver somniferum
AATCTAATAGAGGGACTGGAATGACCTGTACAGCTCAGGAACGCGTAGAGAAGAGTTTGGAAAGTGGAGAAGTCTGAGACTTTCTGCCGAAGCAAGGAAGGAATTAAATCGAGGTTTAGGGCTTCTGTTGGCTATATAAGTGCTGCTGGAAGTCGAGAAAGGGTTACGTACTTTTTGGGGAAGTTTGGAAACATAACAGAGCTAAGAAAAATTCACAGAGAAGAATAGCCGAGTTGCAGTCGAGAGGAAGAAGAAGAACAAAGAACCGTCACCTTTTCTTTCAAACTGTAACAATTACCCAACAATTATTACTGTTAGTATTTCTCTGTAACACTGCTTTCTATGACAGTGCATTTTGTAACAATTACAACTGTTACAAACACGCTGCTTCATACCTTCTCTTCTATTTAATCAACTTTTGAGAAACAAACATGTATCCTGAGCAAGTGATTAACATGAGGAGCTAAACCCCCTTGCTGAGGCGACGAAGGAAGTCGTTTTTCCAATTATTATGTGGTAATTTCTATTTTTAATTATTTTTGCAATTTCTTATATGATTTTATGCCTTGAATAAAGATAGTTTTAAGGACTAATAATTGAGCAGTTGTGGTTTCTTTTGATAGAGCATGCTTAGCCTAGGGTTCTTGATGTTCTATGCTTCAAATATACAATTGTTACTTTGAAAATCTACTTTTGCAATATTAGAATCACTTTAAACGGAAAAGAATTGCATGATATTAATTAGATTGAATCACTGATAATTGGTTAATGGTGGAATCCTGAGTCTCAGTACATTTTATAATCTTGATAACAACTTTGATTGAGTTTTCTATTTTACTTTGAGTCTAAAACGAATCTTCACAAGTCTGAGTGAACGACAACCTTTTACCATTTTCTACAACAACATAAAAACCACATCAGCAAGCATCACTCTTCAGCTTTGTCGAAACCAAGCTTGGGACGCAATTTTTGTCGGGCCGATC
>NW_020648552.1:0-612 GCF_003573695.1 Papaver somniferum
AAGGAAAACTTTGATAGAAGGGGAGACAGCTAGATTCTAGATGGCAATCCAATTTTTTGTTTCTCTTCTATTGATATTTCTATGTGTTAACTCTTTGTAAAGAGATTTCACAGAGAACTTTTCATCCTTTGACAGATACCAAATAACTCTATCTTCCTGACCAGTATGAATGTTTGTGTGTGTGTGTTATTTTCCTAGCAGTATGAGAGTTAAAGATGGTGAGAATCAGTTGTAAGTTCCATTGTTGATGTTCATTCATTAGATCAGCCACCTTTTCAATATTTGTAGGGCAGTTGTTAGGTTTACTGATTAGATAATCTGAACCTTCAACCCAACTGTCCTTCCAAATATTGATTTTGTTGTCGTTTCCCACTAGCCATTTTCCATACTTTTGAATGTTTGCTATGCCATCTAAGATGCCTTTCCATACCCAAGAGTCTGTTGGTTTTGGTATTGAAGACATGTGCATAATATCTGAATTTTCAAAATACTTGGAATGCATGACTTGTGCACCCAAGGTATTAGGTTGTTGAAACATTCTCCATCCCATCTTGGAGATTAGAGCATTGTTAAATTTTTCCAAGTTTATGAAACCTAGCCCTCCTTCCTCTA
>NW_020648553.1:0-1154 GCF_003573695.1 Papaver somniferum
TTGCCTGTTTTATGACCACAAAGCAATCCCTGCTTGCTCAAAACAGCCAACCCCCTCTCGCTCATATGCCCTAACCGCATATGCCACAACTTGGTAGTATCATCTTCAGAACTTGAAGAACATACAACTGCATCACCTGTCACAGTAGTACCTTGCAGTGTATAAAGACCATTAATCCTCTCTCCCTTCATAATTGTAAGACTTCCCCTTGAGACACGAATAACTCCACCTTCACCTTGATACTTGCAGCCATTTGAATCAAGTGTACCCAAAGAAATCAGATTTCTTATCAAGTCTGGAACATACCTAACCTTAGCTAAAGTCCTCACCATATATTCATACATCTTAATTTTAATTGTACCTACACCCACCACTTTAAAAGTGACATTCTTACCTATAAGAACTTTACCGCATTCTCTAGCTTGATAAATAGTAAACCACTCTCTATGAGGACACATGTGAAATGTACACCCTGATTCAAGAATTCACCCATTCTCCGAGCTTTTGGTATAAACTGTGAGAACCGTTCAATCATCACTTTCTACTTCAACATTTGCCGCGGTGCCTTTGTTTGTATTCTTCTCAACGTTCTTCCTTTTTGGACAATCCTTCTTGAAATGCCCTTGTTCCTTACAGTGAAAGCAATAGAATTTACCGGATTTATATTTAGACCTTGACTTTGATCTACTCCTATCAAATCCACCCTTTTGGTTTCCTCTTCCTCTTACAAACAACCCATCTCCTGAATTATCTTTACCATCAATACCCGTCTTCTTTAACTCCTTAGAGTTCAAAGCCGCTTTAACGTCTTCCATGGAAATTGTGGTTTTTCCATACATTACGGTATCAACAAAATTATCATAAGATGGTGGTAAGGAACAAAGCAAACCCAATGCTTGGTCTTCATCTACAATTTTGAGATCAATATTTTCCAAATCCAAGAGATTTTATTATAATCATCAATATGATCTATAATAGACATTCCTTCATGCATTCTAAGAGTATGTAATTTCTTGTTAAGATATAAACGATTGGTTACGGATTTATTCATATACCTCTTTTCCAACTTGTTCCATAGCCCATTTGGCGTCGTTTCCGTCGCTACTTCTCTCAATACCTCATTGCTCAAACACAACAAAATTGTTCCATGTGCT